>NC_143044.1:60290000-60337500 GCF_057628025.1 Oncorhynchus mykiss | reverse complement strand
AACAATATGAATCCACTAGAGTGACCTGACTCAAACAGGATTAACAATATTAATCCACTAGAGTGACCTGACTCAAACAAGATTAACAATATTAATCCACTAGAGTGACCTGACTCAAACAGGTTTAACAATATTAATCCACTAGAGTGACCTGACTCAAACAGGATTAACAATATGAATCCACTAGTGACCTGACTTAAACAGGATTAACAATATGAATCCACTAGAGTGACCTGACTCAAACAGGATTAACAATATTAATCCACTAGAGTGACCTGACTCAAACAGGATTAACAATATGAATCCACTAGTGACCTGACTCAAACAGGATTAACAATATTAATCCACTAGAGTGACCTGACTCAAACAGGATTAACAATATGAATCCACTAGTGACCTGACTCAAACAGGATTAACAATATGAATCCACTAGTGACCTGACTCAAACAGGATTAACAATATGAATCCACTAGTGACCTGACTCAAACAGGATTAACAATATGAATCCACTAGTGACCTGACTTAAACAGGTTTAACAATATTAATCCACTAGTGACCTGACTCAAACAGGATTAACAATATTAATCCACTAGAGTGACCTGACTCAAACAGGATTAACAATATTAATCCACTAGAGTGACCTGACTCAAACAGGATTAACAATATGAATCCACTAGAGTGACCTGACTCAAACGGGTTTAACAATATGAATCCACTAGAGTGACCTGACTCAAACAGGATTAACAATATGAATCCACTAGTGACCTGACTCAAACAGGATTAACAATATGAATCAACCAGAGTGACCTGACTCAAACATGATTAACAATATGAATCCACTAGAGTGACCTGACTCAAACGGGATTAACAATATGAATCAACCAGAGTGACCTGACTCAAACGGGTTTAACAATATGAATCCACTAGAGTGACCTGACTCAAACAGGATTAACAATATGAATCAACCAGAGTGACCTGACTCAAACGGGTTTAACAATATGAATCCACTAGAGTGACCTGACTCAAACAGGATTAACAATATGAATCCACTAGAGTGACCTGACTCAAACAGGATTAACAATATGAATCCACTAGTGACCTGACTCAAACAGGTTTAACAATATTAATCCACTAGAGTGACCTGACTCAAACAGGCTTAACAATATTAATCCACTAGAGTGACCTGACTCAAACAGAATTAACAATATGAATCCACTAGAGTGACCTGACTCAAACAGGATTAACAATATGAATCCACTAGTGACCTGACTTAAACAGGATTAACAATATGAATCCACTAGAGTGACCTGACTCAAACAGGCTTAACAATATTAATCCACTAGAGTGACCTGACTCAAACAGGATTAACAATATGAATCCACTAGAGTGACCTGACTCAAACAGGATTAACAATATGAATCCACTAGTGACCTGACTTAAACAGGATTAACAATATGAATCCACTAGAGTGACCTGACTCAAACAGGTTTAACAATATTAATCCACTAGAGTGACCTGACTTAAACAGGCTTAACAATATGAATCAACCAGAGTGACCTGACTCAAACAGGATTAACAATATGAATCCACTAGAGTGACCTGACTCAAACGGGTTTAACAATATGAATCCACTAGAGTGACCTGACTCAAACAGGATTAACAATATTAATCCACTAGAGTGACCTGACTCAAACAGGATTAACAATATTAATCCACTAGTGACCTGACTCAAACAGGATTAACAATATGAATCCACTAGTGACCTGACTCAAACAGGTTTAACAATATGAATCCACTAGAGTGACCTGACTCAAACAGGTTTAACAATATGAATCCACTAGAGTGACCTGACTCAAACGGGTTTAACAATATTAATCCACTAGAGTGACCTGACTCAAACAGGATTAACAATATTAATCCACTAGAGTGACCTGACTCAAACAGGATTAACAATATTAATCCACTAGAGTGACCTGACTCAAACAGGATTAACAATATGAATCCACTAGTGACCTGACTTAAACAGGATTAACAATATGAATCCACTAGAGTGACCTGACTCAAACAGGATTAACAATATTAATCCACTAGAGTGACCTGACTCAAACAGGATTAACAATATTAATCCACTAGAGTGACCTGACTCAAACAGGATTAACAATATGAATCAACCAGAGTGACCTGACTCAAACAGGCTTAACAATATGAATCCACTAGTGACCTGACTCAAACAGGATTAACAATATTAATCCACTAGAGTGACCTGACTCAAACAGGTTTAACAATATGAATCCACTAGAGTGACCTGACTTAAACAGGATTAACAATATGAATCAACCAGAGTGACCTGACTCAAACGGGTTTAACAATATGAATCAACCAGAGTGACCTGACTCAAACGGGTTTAACAATATGAATCCACTAGAGTGACCTGACTTAAACAGGATTAACAATATGAATCAACCAGAGTGACCTGACTCAAACGGGTTTAACAATATTAATCCACTAGAGTGACCTGACTCAAACAGGATTAACAATATGAATCCACTAGAGTGACCTGACTCAAACAGGTTTAACAATATGAATCCACTAGAGTGACCTGACTCAAACATGATTAACAATATGAATCCACTAGAGTGACCTGACTCAAACAGGATTAACAATATGAATCCACTAGAGTGACCTGACTCAAACGGGTTTAACAATATGAATCCACTAGAGTGACCTGACTTAAACAGGCTTAACAATATGAATCCACTAGAGTGACCTGACTCAAACAGGATTAACAATATGAATCCACTAGAGTGACCTGACTCAAACAGGATTAACAATATGAATCCACCAGAGTGACCTGACTCAAACAGGCTTAACAATATTAATCCACTAGTGACCTGACTTAAACAGGATTAACAATATGAATCCACTAGAGTGACCTGACTCAAACAGGTTTAACAATATGAATCCACTAGTGACCTGACTCAAACAGGTTTAACAATATGAATCCACTAGAGTGACATGACTCAAACAGGATTAACAATATGAATCCACTAGAGTGACCTGACTCAAACAGGATTAACAATATGAATCCACTAGAGTGACCTGACTCAAACAGGATTAACAATATGAATCCACTAGAGTGACCTGACTCAAACAGGATTAACAATATGAATCAACCAGAGTGACCTGACTCAAACAGGTTTAACAATATTAATCCACTAGAGTGACCTGACTCAAACAGGATTAACAATATTAATCCACTAGAGTGACCTGACTCAAACAGGATTAACAATATGAATCCACTAGTGACCTGACTCAAACAGGATTAACAATATTAATCCACTAGAGTGACCTGACTCAAACAGGATTAACAATATGAATCAACCAGAGTGACCTGACTCAAACAGGATTAACAATATGAATCAACCAGAGTGACCTGACTCAAACAGGATTAACAATATGAATCAACTAGAGTGACCTGACTCAAACAGGATTAACAATATGAATCAACCAGAGTGACCTGACTCAAACAGGCTTAACAATATTAATCCACTAGAGTGACCTGACTCAAACAGGATTAACAATATGAATCAACCAGAGTGACCTGACTCAAACAGGTTTAACAATATGAATCCACTAGAGTGACCTGACTCAAACAGGATTAACAATATTAATCCACTAGAGTGACCTGACTCAAACAGGATTAACAATATGAATCAACCAGAGTGACCTGACTCAAACAGGCTTAACAATATTAATCCACTAGTGACCTGACTCAAACAGGATTAACAATATGAATCAACCAGAGTGACCTGACTCAAACAGGCTTAACAATATTAATCCACTAGTGACCTGACTCAAACAGGATTAACAATATGAATCAACCAGAGTGACCTGACTCAAACAGGATTAACAATATTAATCCACTAGAGTGACCTGACTCAAACAGGCTTAACAATATTAATCCACTAGTGACCTGACTCAAACAGGATTAACAATATGAATCAACCAGAGTGACCTGACTCAAACAGGATTAACAATATTAATCCACTAGTGACCTGACTCAAACAGGATTAACAATATTAATCCACTAGAGTGACCTGACTCAAACAGGCTTAACAATATTAATCCACTAGTGACCTGACTCAAACAGGATTAACAATATTAATCCACTAGTGACCTGACTCAAACAGGATTAACAATATGAATCAACCAGAGTGACCTGACTCAAACAGGATTAACAATATTAATCCACTAGAGTGACCTGACTCAAACAGGATTAACAATATTAATCCACTAGTGACCTGACTCAAACAGGCTTAACTATATTAATCCACTAGTGACCTGACTCAAACAGGATTAACAATATGAATCAACCAGAGTGACCTGACTCAAACAGGATTAACAATATTAATCCACTAGTGACCTGACTCAAACAGGCTTAACAATATTAATCCACTAGTGACCTGACTCAAACAGGATTAACAATATGAATCAACCAGAGTGACCTGACTCAAACAGGATTAACAATATGAATCAACCAGAGTGACCTGACTCAAACAGGATTAACAATATGAATCAACTAGAGTGACCTGACTCAAACAGGATTAACAATATGAATCAACCAGAGTGACCTGACTCAAACAGGATTAACAATATTAATCCACTAGAGTGACCTGACTCAAACAGGTTTAACAATATGAATCAACCAGAGTGACCTGACTCAAACAGGATTAACAATATTAATCCACTAGAGTGACCTGACTCAAACAGGATTAACAATATGAATCCACTAGAGTGACCTGACTCAAACAGGATTAACAATATTAATCCACTAGAGTGACCTGACTCAAACAGGATTAACAATATGAATCAACCAGAGTGACCTGACTCAAACGGGTTTAACAATATGAATCCACTAGAGTGACCTGACTCAAACAGGATTAACAATATGAATCCACTAGAGTGACCTGACTCAAACAGGATTAACAATATGAATCAACCAGAGTGACCTGACTCAAACAGGATTAACAATATTAATCCACTAGAGTGACCTGACTCAAACAGGATTAACAATATGAATCAACCAGAGTGACCTGACTCAAACAGGTTTAACAATATGAATCCACTAGAGTGACCTGACTCAAACAGGTTTAACAATATGAATCAACCAGAGTGACCTGACTCAAACAGGATTAACAATATTAATCCACTAGAGTGACCTGACTCAAACAGGATTAACAATATGAATCCACTAGAGTGACCTGACTCAAACAGGATTAACAATATTAATCCACTAGTGACCTGACTCAAACAGGATTAACAATATGAATCCACTAGAGTGACCTGACTCAAACAGGATTAACAATATTAATCCACTAGTGACCTGACTCAAACAGGCTTAACAATATGAATCCACTAGTGACCTGACTCAAACAGGTTTAACAATATGAATCCACTAGAGTGACCTGACTCAAACAGGTTTAACAATATGAATCAACCAGAGTGACCTGACTCAAACAGGATTAACAATATTAATCCACTAGAGTGACCTGACTCAAACAGGATTAACAATATGAATCAACCAGAGTGACCTGACTCAAACAGGCTTAACAATATGAATCCTAATTTCTAAAGTCATTAATAGAATGGACAGAGAATTATAAAACATAATAATATTAACATTGTCGGACAACTTGAACTGCTGAACGTGGAATAAGCAGTGTTAGTGAATTCAACAGTCGAATAAACAGTGGGGACCCCAACACCGAGCCGGTGTGGACCACAACACGGAGCCGGTGTCAACCACAACACGGAGCCGGTGTCGACCACGACATGGAGCCGGTGAGGACCACAACATAGAGCTGGTGTCGACCACGACACGGAGCCGGTGTCGACCACGACATGGAGCCGGTGAGGACCACAACATAGAGCCGGTGTCGACCACAACACGGAGCCGGTGTCGACCACAACACGGAGCCGGTGAGGACCACGACACGGAGCCGGTGTCGACCACGACATGGAGCCGGTGAGGACCACAACATGGAGCCGGTGTCGACCACGACACGGAGCCGGTGTCGACCACAACACGGAGCCGGTGAGGACCACAACACGGAGCCGGTGTCGACCACGACACGGAGCCGGTGTCGACCACAACACGGAGCCGGTGAGGACCACAACACGGAGCCGGTGAGGACCACGACACAGAGCCGGTGTCGACCACGACACGGAGCCGGTGTCGACCACAACACGGAGCCGGTGAGGACCACAACACGGAGCCGGTGTCGACCACGAACCGGAGCCGGTGAGGACCACAACACGGAACCGGTGTCGACCACGACACGGAGCCGGTGTCGACCACAACACGGAGCCGGTGAGGACCACAACACGGAGCCGGTGTCGACCACGACCCGGAGCCGGTGAGGACCACAACACGGAGCCGGTGTCGACCACGACACGGAGCCGGTGTCGACCACGACACGGAGCCAATGACACACTAGTGACAAGGACCAGCTCCTACTAATTGTATTGTGCTAAACTGCTGTGGCAGCAAGTGACAGCTCCAGAGGATTAGTGCCTAACAGCTGGAGGCCAGAGGGAGGGAGGGGGAGAGAGAGGGGAGGGAGGGAGGGGAGGGAGAGAGGGGAGGGAGAGAGGGGAGGGGAGGGAGAGGGGGATGGAGGGGAGGGAGAGGGGGAGAGAGGAGGGAAAGAGAGGGGAGGGAGAGAGAGAGAGAGAGGGGAGAGAGAGAGAGGGGAGGGAGGGGAGAGAGAGGGGAGGGAGGGGAAAAAGAGGGGAGGGAGAGAGAGAGAGAGGAGGGAGAGAGAGGGGAGGGGAGAGAGAGAGGGGAGGGAGGGGAGGGGAGAGAGGGGAGGGAGGGGAGGTGAGAGAGGGGAGGGAGGGGAGGTGAGAGAGAGAGAGGGGAGGGAGGGGAGGGGAGAAAGAGAGGGAGGAGGGAGGGGAGAGAGAGGGGAGGGGAGAAAGAGAGGGAGGAGAGGGGAGAGAGAGAGAGAGAGAGGGGAGAGAGGGGAGGGAGGGGAGGTGAGGGGAGAGAGAGAGGGGGGAGGGAGGGGAGGGGGGAGAGAGAGAGAGGGGAGGGAGGGGAGGGAAAGAGAGAGAGGGGAGGGGAGAGAGAGGGGAGGGAGAGAGGGGAGGCAGGGGAGGGAGAGGGGGAGAGAGGAGGGAAAGAGAGGGGAGGGAGAGAGAGAGAGGGGAGGGAGAGAGAGGGGAGGGAGGGGAGAGAGAGGGGAGGGAGGGGAAAAAGAGGGGAGGGAGAGAGAGAGAGAGGAGGGAGAGAGAGAGAGGGGAGGGGAGAGAGAGAGGGAGGGGAGGGGAGAGAGAGAGAGGGGAGGGAGGGGAGGTGAGAGAGAGGGGAGGGAGGGGAGGGGAGAAAGAGAGGGAGGAGGGAGGGGAGAGAGAGGGGAGGGAGGGGAGGGGAGAGAGAGAGAGAAGGGAGGGAGGGGAGGGGAGAAAGAGAGGGAGGAGGGAGGGGAGAGAGAGGGGAGGGGAGAGAGAGAGAGAGGGGAGGGAGGGGAGGGGAGAAAGAGAGGGAGGAGGGAGGAGAGAGAGGGGGGAGAGAGAGAGAGGGGAGAGAGAGAGAGGGGAGGGAGGGGAGGTGAGGGGAGAGAGAGAGGGGGGAGGGAGGGGAGGGGGGAGAGAGAGAGAGGGGAGGGAGGGGAGGGAGGGCCTTAAGACTCAAGAAAATTCACAGTTAGCTTCACACTGTCACTCAATTAAATTAAATTCAATACAAGGGGCTTTATTGGCATGGGAAACATATGTTAACATTACGTTGCCAAAGCAAGTTAACTAGATAATAAACAAAAGTGAAATAAACAATAAAAATTAACAGTAAAAATTACACTCACAGAAGTTCCAAAATAATAAAGACATTTCAAATGTCATATTATGTCTATATTCAGTGTTATAATGATGTACAAATAGTTAAAGTACAAAAGGGAAAATAAATAAACATAAATATGTGTTGTATTAACAATGGTGTTTGTTCTTCACTGGTTGACCTTTTCTTGTGGCAACAGGTACTAGAATGCCTTACCTCTCTAATCTTACTACATTTGCACACACTGCATATAGATTTTTCTACTGTGTTATTGACTGTATGTTTGTTCATTCCATGTGTAACTCTGTGTTGTTGTTTGTGTCACACTGCTTTGCTTTATCTTGGCCAGGTTGCAGTTGTAAATGAGAACTTGTTCTGGTTAAATAAAGGTGAAATCAATAAAATAAATTTAAAAAACACATCCACAAAGACCTTTTCTCGTGGCAACAGGTCACAAATCTTGCTGCTGTGATGTCACACTGTGGAATTTCACCCAGTAGATATGGGAGTTTATCAAAATTGGATTTGTTTTTGAATTCTTTGAGGATCTGTGTAATCTGAGGGAAATATGTCTCTCTAATATGGTCATACATTGGGTTAGGAAGTGCAGCTTGAATAGAATAGAATCTAATTGAATCTAATTGAACTATGTTTTTGGAAGCACTGCAGGAAAGAGATCCCATGGGACTCACATCAACCTCCCGAGTGGCACAGCGGTCTAAGACACTGCATATCAGTGGTAGAAGCGTCACTACAGACACCCTGGTTCGATTCCAGGCTGTATCACAACTGGCCGTGATTGGGAGTCACATAGGGCGGCGCACAATTGGGCCCGGCGTCGTCCGGGTTTGGCCGGTGTAGGCCGTCAACTGACTTGCCAAGTTAACTTCTAAGATACAATGGATTTTTGTTTAAAACATCTCTGGCCCAAACAGAGACACAGCACAGAGCACAACCCCTGGAATGAATAGGCCATATTCTCATAAACCATGTGCTCACACTTCTGCTTCGAAAACATCTAAATCAGATTACAGTGAGAGGGAGAGGCCATTCAATACTCCCATATGTTCCTAGACTCATTGGACAACTGGGTTAGGTTGGGGATAATAACTACTAAATTGATGCATATGTGACTAATGGGAATTGGGGTATTTACAGGTATTTGGTCATGTTAAACCCATGAACTCAGTCATTACATGAAAGGAGTGGATTCTTAACCTGGATGCCTGTCTGCTTCTGCTCTCTGGCCATGGCTTCACAATAGCAATGGAGCAGGCAGAAGCACCAACAGATCTGATACCAGGCTAGTGAGATCAGATCTGGGACCAGGCTAGAGAGATCAGAACTGGGACCAGGCTAGAGGGATCAGATCTGGGACCAGGCTAGAGAGATCAGATCTGGGACCAGGCTAGGTGAGATCAGATCTGGGACCAGGCTAGTGAGATCAGATCTGGGACCAGGCTAGTGAGATCAGATCTGGGACCAGGCTAGAGAGATCAGATCTGGGACCAGGCTAGGTTAGATCAGATCTAGGATCAAGCTAGGTAAGATCAGATCTGGGACCAGGCTAGAGAGATCAGATCTGGGACCAGGCCTAGTGAGATCAGATCTAGGACCAGGGCTAGCGAGATCAGATCTGGGACCAGGGATAGTGAGATCAGATCTGGGACCAGGGCTAGCGAGATCAGATCTTGGACCAGGCCTAGTGAGATCAGATATGGGACCAGGCCTAGTGAGATCAGATCTGGTACCAGGCCTAGTGAGATCAGATCTGGGACCAGGGCTAGTGAGATCAGATCTGGGACCAGGGCTAGCGGATTCTGCTGTAAGTAAGCAGAGTCATATCTAAAGTCGTATGTGCAGCTTCAGGGTCTAAGACATAGGAGTCTCTCTGTCCCAAATAGCATGATGTTCCCTGTGTAGGGCACTACTTTTGACCAGATCCTACAGGGTCCAGGACAACAGTAGTGCACTACGTAGGCGATAGGGTGCCATTTGGGACGAATCCACAGCTAATGGTATTAATATCAGGTTCCCTGCAGGCTGGAGCTATATTTATAAGGGTCCCAATGGAAGACTGACCTTCCCAATGCAGCCGGCTGGCATTTCACACTTTACAACAAGATCCTGGCAGAAATGTATTACTTGAATGCTGTCACTTTTTTTATTATTATTCAATAACAACTCTATACCTATATGGAAAAACTCCAGTGTTAGGAATTATGACGTGGATGAGATCTGGAGAGAAAAAAAAGTTAATAGCAGGACAGTATCAGTCGCAGACTATGAAGTAGCTGGCGTGTTTTTGTATGGAACTAATGTTTGATGTATGGCCTCATTGTTGCCTAATTAGACGTCTTCCACATGTCATGTATAGAATGTATGCTGCTATTTATTTAACTAGGCAAGTCAGTTAAGAACAAATTCTTATTTTCAATGACGGCCTAGGAACAGTGGGTTAACTGCCTGTTCAGGGGCAGAACGACAGATTTGTACCTGGTCAGCTCGGGATTTTGAACTTCCAACCTTCCGGTTACTAGTCCAACTCTCGAACCACTAGGCTACCCTGTCGCCCCAATACCGATTAAGACATTTGCAACAAAAGCAGTACATCATTATATAAATACTAGATACTGTATTGGGAATCAAAGGGGAAATATTCTTATTCTTTATTATTATTATTGAAATTCGTTGAAAATCATATTTTTTTATCTGAATACTCTCGTTTTAATTCCACACTCACCTGTGTACTTTTCCCAGTTTTAGTTGTACCAGATACTATAACAAGTCGATTGTTCACCAGGATATCCAAAAATTCCTCTCTAGCTTTCCAAACAGGTAGAGACTGTCTCTCTTGCAGTAGTTTATAATAACGAGAGGAGAAAGGCAATCCATCAAATCGGTTCAACTCCAGATCCTCTCCGAAGACAAACGCTTCTTCCACGCAGTCAGCAGTTTCCGAATCCGAACAAATCTCTTTCTCCGTCAAATGCTTGTCCTGCTCGGACATGGTCGATCTCTCCGCCATGGAAATGATCGAGGATCCCGTCGAGAGCGCAACAACTGTTGGCAACAGATATAATCAAAAAGCACAGAGAACCGTTTATCCCCCTAAAAAATGAATTCACCGACACATTATAATCCATGTAACAATACCAACGTTGACTTGGAGTTCAATGTATAATCCAAACAGATTTCCGTTAATATTTTGTTGACAGATGTGAAGAGATTTCAGGACAAACAACATGCAGTTTTTTGTTCTTATGTCGGATTAAAACTCTATTACCGTTTCTTATCTGTCAATCCGCAGCGCACTGTTGCGCTATTGGCCACTGGCGTGGTCAAACACGTGGGTTAACTTGCATAGGCTACACGAGTCGCGTGAACAAGAATTAATGTGCGCCTACATATGATCACGTGACCACTAGGCCGACTGTAGACTAATAACCCTCTTATAATAATCGAATAAAATTGACAGGGAGAGGGGGTGTGCACCAGTGGAGGCTGGTGGAATGAGTTATAGGAGGACGGGCTCGTTGTAATGGCTGGAATGGAATTATAGGAACAGATTTAAATGTTGTTTCCATATGTTTGATGTGCTTGATACCGTTCCATTCCAACCATAGAAGTTAGGGGAAATAAAGTCCAGATGGTTTTATTTTATAGTGGAGATCAAGTGAATGAATTGGCTGGCTGGGCTGATGGGACAGCGGATGCTGCAGGGAATTCTCAGATGGAGAACATGCATAGATTTACCCGGCGCTAAACATTTTTTTTAAAAAGTATGATTTAGAACGCGTCTCAACCAATCACAATGCTTGTTTTGACAAACCCGTTGTTGGAGGCGTGGCCTTATGTTAGCTCTGTTTGGCCACCCATGGCATTAAGTGTCATGCCCGTTCATGAGTGATGTTACACTCTGTTAAGATTGTACGCTCTCGGTTCTGCAGTCTGAAAAAGAGTCAACTTAATGCATATGTTGCTAAAGAGCCAGCTAGCGTCCTTGTCAAGACAGTCACTATTTTGTTGCAGTAGGTCATCTGGATGTATTGGATGTATACTTTAGGTAGTGGGACAATAGCTAACAGGTTAGTGGTTCCCAAACGTTTTTATAGTCCCGTACCGCTTCAAACACAGTGGCTTCTGATTAAATTCAATTTTCACAGAACCACTTGTTGCAATTTCAATGACACTCTCTTGTTCAGACATCAGTAAGTGGACTGGAGGCAGGGAATGAAAGGGATAACAAATCCAGTTGTTTGTGTCATCCATTTCAGGAATGTACCTGCACACCCAACTCACACAGGTACTTTGCTATATCACATTTCACATTGTCCGTTTTAATTAACTAGGCAAGTCAGTTAAGAACAAATTCTTATTTACAATGACGGTCGATCGGGGAACAGGGGAGTTAACTGCCTTGTTCAGGGGCAGAACAACAGATTTTTACCTTGTCAGCTCAGGGATTCAATCCAGCAACCTTTCGAATACTGGCCCAACACTCTAACCACTAGGCTACCTGACGCTCGTCCTTAAGCTTGAGTTCAATTGCACACAAAAAAATCATACAATGATGGAAAGACCTGTGTGTTGTCCTTGTTAACGCAGATAGAAAAGAGCTCCAACTTCTTAATCATAGCCTCAATTTTGGGGAAGAGGAGCCAATAGCAGTCAACGATGAACATTTGTATGAATTTTATAATAGACACAAAAAAAACAAGACCACTTTAGTGCTTAAAAAAAACATTTTACTGATACTGCTCAAGTGTTCAAAGGTCTGTGTGTATTGACATAGACACTAAAGTGTATGAAATAATTATCTTACAAAAATCGATCTGTCCATGATAACGTGTTTACATGTAACATATTGTGTTTTCTATGTCACACAGACAAACATTAACTTTCAAACAGAACAGACAGGTAGGACAGAGGACAGGTAGGACACAGGACAGGTAGGACTCAGGACAGGTAGGACTCAGGACAGTAATACTGGTGTGACTACAGGTAGGACACAGGACAGGTACAGTAGGACACAGGACAGGTAGGACTCAGGACAGTAATACTGGTGTGACTACAGGTAGGACACAGTACAGGTACAGTAGGACACAGGACAGGTAGGAAACAGGACAGGTACAGTAGGACACAGGACAGGTAGGACACAGGACAGGTTGGACACAGGACAGTAATACTGGTGTGACTACAGGTAGGACACAGGACAGGTACAGTAGGACACAGGACAGGTAGGAAACAGGACAGGTACAGTAGGACACAGGACAGGTAGGACACAGGACAGTAATACTGGTGTCATGGCAACAAGACTTTCAAACAGAAAAGTTAACAAGGTAAAACTAGTGCAACACAATAGAACGTCATAGTAAAACTAACTGATTATGAATCTATGGATCTCTGCCTCCGAAAGACAAGAGATTAAATACTAGATGGACGTGACAAAACACATCTGTTTTTCCATCTGGATATTGGAGAACAAGAGGTGTGTGATTAAAATAAAGTTGAAGTGTGAATGAAAAGGTTTGAACAATACTGTCAACAATTACAGCCTTCACTCTGTAATAAAAACAACAAATAATGTAATGAAATAATCACCTTGTATCTTCTGAGTTTTATGACATAAAGACAAGACTAAGACACGTCTGGACTGTGTAATAACACCTCTGGACTGTGTAATAACACCTCTGGACTGTGTAATAACACCTCTGGACTGTGTAATAACACCTCTGGACTGAGTAATAACACCTCTGGACTGAGTAATAACACCTCTGGACTGTGTAATAACACCTCTGGACTGTGTAATAACACCTCTGGACTGTGTAATAACATGTAATAACACCTCTGGACTGAGTAATAACATGTAATAACACCTTTGGACTGAGTAATAACATGTAATAACACATCTGGACTGACAAAACAGCAAAATAATGACTTCCATGGCAAAAATGATTGGTTTTCCACCTCTTAAAGAGGTTTCTGTTTTTGCTTATTAACCTTCGTGTTCAGTTCCAATTACCACTTGTTAGCCTTTCTGTTAGGTAGCCCTACTTCTGTCTGACGGTGTGACATAATCCCACAATCAAGTGTTTATGTAGAGCTATGTAGTGTTATGTAGAGCTATGTAGTGCTTATGTAGTGCTATGTAGTGCTTATGTAGTGCTATGTAGTGCTATGTAGTATTTATGTAGAGCTATGTAGTGTTTATGTAGTGTTTATGTAGTGTTATGTAGTGCTATGTAGTGTTTATGTAGTGTTATGTAGTGTTCATGTAGTGTTTATGTAGTGTTATGTAGTGCTATGTAGTGTTTATGTAGTGTTTATGTAGTGTTATGTAGTGCTATGTAGTGCTATGTAGTGTTTATGTAGTGTTATGTAGTGCTATGTAGTGTTTATGTAGTGTTTATGTAGTGTTATGTAGTGCTATGTAGTGTTTACGTAGTGTTTATGTAGTGCTATGTAGTGTTTATGTAGTGCTATGTAGTGTTATGTAGTGTTTATGTAGTGCTATGTAGTGCTATGTAGTGTTTATGTAGTGTTTATGTAGTGCTATGTAGTGTTTATATAGTGTTTATGTAGTGCTATGTAGTGTTTATGTAGTGCTATGTAGTGTTTATGTAGTGTTTATGTAGTGCTATGTAGTGTTTATGTAGTGCTATGTAGTGTTATGTAGTGTTTATGTAGTGCTATGTAGTGCTATGTAGTGTTTATGTAGTGCTATGTAGTGTTTATGTAGAGCTATGTAGTGTTATGTAGTGCTATGTAGTGCTTATGTAGTGTTTATGTAGTGTTTATGTAGTGTTTATGTAGAGCTATGTAGTGTTTATGTAGTGCTATGTAGTGTTTATGTAGTGTTTCTCGTCTGTCAATCCGCAGCGCACTGTTGCGCTATTGGCCACTGGCATGGTCAGACACGTGGGTTGACTTGCATAGGCTACACAAATTAATGTGCGCCTACATATGATCACGTGACCACTCAGCCGACTGTAGACTAATAACCCTCTTATAATAATCGAATAAAATTGACAGGGAGAGGGGGTGTGCACCAGTGGAGGCTGGTGGAATGAGTTATAGGAGGACGGGCTCGTTGTAATGGCTGGAATGGAATTATAGGAACAGATTTAAATGTTGTTTCCATATGTTTGATGTGCTTGATACCGTTCCATTCCAACCATAGAAGTTAGGGGAAATAAAGTCCAGATGGTTTTATTTTATAGTGGAGATCAAGTGAATGAATTGGCTGGCTGGGCTGATGGGACAGCGGATGCTGCAGGGAATTCTCAGATGGAGAACATGCATAGATTTACCCGGCGCTAAACATTTTTTTTAAAAA
Organism: Oncorhynchus mykiss; assembly: GCF_057628025.1. NCBI lineage: Eukaryota > Metazoa > Chordata > Actinopteri > Salmoniformes > Salmonidae > Oncorhynchus > Oncorhynchus mykiss. The sequence goes on along the minus strand of NC_143044.1, from coordinate 60,322,324 downwards.
GTATGATTTAGAACGCGTCTCAACCAATCACAATGCTTGTTTTGACAAACCCGTTGTTGGAGGCGTGGCCTTATGTTAGCTCTGTTTGGCCACCCATGGCATTAAGTGTCATGCCCGTTCATGAGTGATGTTACACTCTGTTAAGATTGTACGCTCTCGGTTCTGCAGTCTGAAAAAGAGTCAACTTAATGCATATGTTGCTAAAGAGCCAGCTAGCGTCATTGTCAAGACAGTCACTATTTTGTTGCAGTAGGTCATCTGGATGTATTGGATGTATACTTTAGGTAGTGGGACAATAGCTAACAGGTTAGTGGTTCCCAAACGTTTTTATAGTCCCGTACCGCTTCAAACACAGTGGCTTCTGATTAAATTCAATTTTCACAGAACCACTTGTTGCAATTTCAATGACACTCTCTTGTTCAGACATCAGTAAGTGGACTGGAGGCAGGGAATGAAAGGGATAACAAATCCAGTTGTTTGTGTCATCCATTTCAGGAATGTACCTGCACACCCAACTCACACAGGTACTTTGCTATATCACATTTCACATTGTCCGTTTTAATTAACTAGGCAAGTCAGTTAAGAACAAATTCTTATTTACAATGACGGTCGATCGGGGAACAGGGGAGTTAACTGCCTTGTTCAGGGGCAGAACAACAGATTTTTACCTTGTCAGCTCAGGGATTCAATCCAGCAACCTTTCGAATACTGGCCCAACACTCTAACCACTAGGCTACCTGACGCTCGTCCTTAAGCTTGAGTTCAATTGCACACAAAAAAATCATACAATGATGGAAAGACCTGTGTGTTGTCCTTGTTAACGCAGATAGAAAAGAGCTCCAACTTCTTAATCATAGCCTCAATTTTGGGGAAGAGGAGCCAATAGCAGTCAACGATGAACATTTGTATTAATTTTATAATAGACACAAAAAAAACAAGACCACTTTAGTGCTTAAAAAAACATTTTACTGATACTGCTCAAGTGTTCAAAGGTCTGTGTGTATTGACATAGACACTAAAGTGTATGAAATAATTATCTTACAAAAATCGATCTGTCCATGATAACGTGTTTACATGTAACATATTGTGTTTTCTATGTCACACAGACAAACATTAACTTTCAAACAGAACAGACAGGTAGGACAGAGGACAGGTAGGACACAGGACAGGTAATACTGATGTGACTACAGGTAGGAAACAGAACAGGTACAGTAGGACACAGGACAGGTAGGACACAGGACAGGTAGGACACAGGATGTGACGTGACTACAGGTAGGACACAGGACAGTAATACTGATGTGACTACAGGTAGGAAACAGAACAGGTACAGTAGGACACAGGACAGGTAGGAAACAGGACAGTAATACTGGTGTGACTACAGGTAGGACACAGGACAGGTAGGACACAGGACAGGTAGGACTCAGGACAGGTAGGACTCAGGACAGTAATACTGGTGTGACTACAGGTAGGACACAGGACAGGTACAGTAGGACACAGGACAGGTAGGACTCAGGACAGTAATACTGGTGTGACTACAGGTAGGACACAGTACAGGTACAGTAGGACACAGGACAGGTAGGAAACAGGACAGGTACAGTAGGACACAGGACAGGTAGGACACAGGACAGGTTGGACACAGGACAGTAATACTGGTGTGACTACAGGTAGGACACAGGACAGGTACAGTAGGACACAGGACAGGTAGGAAACAGGACAGGTACAGTAGGACACAGGACAGGTAGGACACAGGACAGTAATACTGGTGTCATGGCAACAAGACTTTCAAACAGAAAAGTTAACAAGGTAAAACTAGTGCAACACAATAGAACGTCATAGTAAAACTAACTGATTATGAATCTATGGATCTCTGCCTCCGAAAGACAAGAGATTAAATACTAGATGGACGTGACAAAACACATCTGTTTTTCCATCTGGATATTGGAGAACAAGAGGTGTGTGATTAAAATAAAGTTGAAGTGTGAATGAAAAGGTTTGAACAATACTGTCAACAATTACAGCCTTCACTCTGTAATAAAAACAACAAATAATGTAATGAAATAATCACCTTGTATCTTCTGAGTTTTATGACATAAAGACAAGACTAAGACACGTCTGGACTGTGTAATAACACCTCTGGACTGTGTAATAACACCTCTGGACTGTGTAATAACACCTCTGGACTGTGTAATAACACCTCTGGACTGAGTAATAACACCTCTGGACTGAGTAATAACACCTCTGGACTGTGTAATAACACCTCTGGACTGTGTAATAACACCTCTGGACTGTGTAATAACATGTAATAACACCTCTGGACTGAGTAATAACATGTAATAACACCTTTGGACTGAGTAATAACATGTAATAACACATCTGGACTGACAAAACAGCAAAATAATGACTTCCATGGCAAAAATGATTGGTTTTCCACCTCTTAAAGAGGTTTCTGTTTTTGCTTATTAACCTTCGTGTTCAGTTCCAATTACCACTTGTTAGCCTTTCTGTTAGGTAGCCCTACTTCTGTCTGACGGTGTGACATAATCCCACAATCAAGTGTTTATGTAGAGCTATGTAGTGTTATGTAGTGCTATGTAGTGCTTATGTAGTGCTATGTAGTGCTATGTAGTATTTATGTAGAGCTATGTAGTGTTTATGTAGTGTTTATGTAGTGTTATGTAGTGCTATGTAGTGTTTATGTAGTGTTATGTAGTGTTCATGTAGTGTTTATGTAGTGTTATGTAGTGCTATGTAGTGTTTATGTAGTGTTTATGTAGTGTTATGTAGTGCTATGTAGTGCTATGTAGTGTTTATGTAGTGTTATGTAGTGCTATGTAGTGTTTATGTAGTGTTTATGTAGTGTTATGTAGTGCTATGTAGTGTTTACGTAGTGTTTATGTAGTGCTATGTAGTGTTTATGTAGTGCTATGTAGTGTTATGTAGTGTTTATGTAGTGCTATGTAGTGCTATGTAGTGTTTATGTAGTGTTTATGTAGTGCTATGTAGTGTTTATATAGTGTTTATGTAGTGCTATGTAGTGTTTATGTAGTGCTATGTAGTGTTTATGTAGTGTTTATGTAGTGCTATGTAGTGTTTATGTAGTGCTATGTAGTGTTATGTAGTGTTTATGTAGTGCTATGTAGTGCTATGTAGTGTTTATGTAGTGCTATGTAGTGTTTATGTAGAGCTATGTAGTGTTATGTAGTGCTATGTAGTGCTTATGTAGTGTTTATGTAGTGTTTATGTAGTGTTTATGTAGAGCTATGTAGTGTTTATGTAGTGCTATGTAGTGTTTATGTAGTGTTTCTCGTCTGTCAATCCGCAGCGCACTGTTGCGCTATTGGCCACTGGCATGGTCAGACACGTGGGTTGACTTGCATAGGCTACACAAATTAATGTGCGCCTACATATGATCACGTGACCACTCAGCCGACTGTAGACTAATAACCCTCTTATAATAATCGAATAAAATTGACAGGGAGAGGGGGTGTGCACCAGTGGAGGCTGGTGGAATGAGTTATAGGAGGACGGGCTCGTTGTAATGGCTGGAATGGAATTATAGGAACAGATTTAAATGTTGTTTCCATATGTTTGATGTGCTTGATACCGTTCCATTCCAACCATAGAAGTTAGGGGAAATAAAGTCCAGATGGTTTTATTTTATAGTGGAGATCAAGTGAATGAATTGGCTGGCTGGGCTGATGGGACAGCGGATGCTGCAGGGAATTCTCAGATGGAGAACATGCATAGATTTACCCGGCGCTAAACATTTTTTTTAAAAAGTATGATTTAGAACGCGTCTCAACCAATCACAATGCTTGTTTTGACAAACCCGTTGTTGGAGGCGTGGCCTTATGTTAGCTCTGTTTGGCCACCCATGGCATTAAGTGTCATGCCCGTTCATGAGTGATGTTACACTCTGTTAAGATTGTACGCTCTCGGTTCTGCAGTCTGAAAAAGAGTCAACTTAATGCATATGTTGCTAAAGAGCCAGCTAGCGTCATTGTCAAGACAGTCACTATTTTGTTGCAGTAGGTCATCTGGATGTATTGGATGTATACTTTAGGTAGTGGGACAATAGCTAACAGGTTAGTGGTTCCCAAACGTTTTTATAGTCCCGTACCGCTTCAAACACAGTGGCTTCTGATTAAATTCAATTTTCACAGAACCACTTGTTGCAATTTCAATGACACTCTCTTGTTCAGACATCAGTAAGTGGACTGGAGGCAGGGAATGAAAGGGATAACAAATCCAGTTGTTTGTGTCATCCATTTCAGGAATGTACCTGCACACCCAACTCACACAGGTACTTTGCTATATCACATTTCACATTGTCCGTTTTAATTAACTAGGCAAGTCAGTTAAGAACAAATTCTTATTTACAATGACGGTCGATCGGGGAACAGGGGAGTTAACTGCCTTGTTCAGGGGCAGAACAACAGATTTTTACCTTGTCAGCTCAGGGATTCAATCCAGCAACCTTTCGAATACTGGCCCAACACTCTAACCACTAGGCTACCTGACGCTCGTCCTTAAGCTTGAGTTCAATTGCACACAAAAAAATCATACAATGATGGAAAGACCTGTGTGTTGTCCTTGTTAACGCAGATAGAAAAGAGCTCCAACTTCTTAATCATAGCCTCAATTTTGGGGAAGAGGAGCCAATAGCAGTCAACGATGAACATTTGTATTAATTTTATAATAGACACAAAAAAAACAAGACCACTTTAGTGCTTAAAAAAACATTTTACTGATACTGCTCAAGTGTTCAAAGGTCTGTGTGTATTGACATAGACACTAAAGTGTATGAAATAATTATCTTACAAAAATCGATCTGTCCATGATAACGTGTTTACATGTAACATATTGTGTTTTCTATGTCACACAGACAAACATTAACTTTCAAACAGAACAGACAGGTAGGACAGAGGACAGGTAGGACACAGGACAGGTAATACTGATGTGACTACAGGTAGGAAACAGAACAGGTACAGTAGGACACAGGACAGGTAGGACACAGGACAGGTAGGACACAGGATGTGACGTGACTACAGGTAGGACACAGGACAGTAATACTGATGTGACTACAGGTAGGAAACAGAACAGGTACAGTAGGACACAGGACAGGTAGGAAACAGGACAGTAATACTGGTGTGACTACAGGTAGGACACAGGACAGGTAGGACACAGGACAGGTAGGACTCAGGACAGGTAGGACTCAGGACAGTAATACTGGTGTGACTACAGGTAGGACACAGGACAGGTACAGTAGGACACAGGACAGGTAGGACTCAGGACAGTAATACTGGTGTGACTACAGGTAGGACACAGTACAGGTACAGTAGGACACAGGACAGGTAGGAAACAGGACAGGTACAGTAGGACACAGGACAGGTAGGACACAGGACAGGTTGGACACAGGACAGTAATACTGGTGTGACTACAGGTAGGACACAGGACAGGTACAGTAGGACACAGGACAGGTAGGAAACAGGACAGGTACAGTAGGACACAGGACAGGTAGGACACAGGACAGTAATACTGGTGTCATGGCAACAAGACTTTCAAACAGAAAAGTTAACAAGGTAAAACTAGTGCAACACAATAGAACGTCATAGTAAAACTAACTGATTATGAATCTATGGATCTCTGCCTCCGAAAGACAAGAGATTAAATACTAGATGGACGTGACAAAACACATCTGTTTTTCCATCTGGATATTGGAGAACAAGAGGTGTGTGATTAAAATAAAGTTGAAGTGTGAATGAAAAGGTTTGAACAATACTGTCAACAATTACAGCCTTCACTCTGTAATAAAAACAACAAATAATGTAATGAAATAATCACCTTGTATCTTCTGAGTTTTATGACATAAAGACAAGACTAAGACACGTCTGGACTGTGTAATAACACCTCTGGACTGTGTAATAACACCTCTGGACTGTGTAATAACACCTCTGGACTGTGTAATAACACCTCTGGACTGAGTAATAACACCTCTGGACTGAGTAATAACACCTCTGGACTGTGTAATAACACCTCTGGACTGTGTAATAACACCTCTGGACTGTGTAATAACATGTAATAACACCTCTGGACTGAGTAATAACATGTAATAACACCTTTGGACTGAGTAATAACATGTAATAACACATCTGGACTGACAAAACAGCAAAATAATGACTTCCATGGCAAAAATGATTGGTTTTCCACCTCTTAAAGAGGTTTCTGTTTTTGCTTATTAACCTTCGTGTTCAGTTCCAATTACCACTTGTTAGCCTTTCTGTTAGGTAGCCCTACTTCTGTCTGACGGTGTGACATAATCCCACAATCAAGTGTTTATGTAGAGCTATGTAGTGTTATGTAGTGCTATGTAGTGCTTATGTAGTGCTATGTAGTGCTATGTAGTATTTATGTAGAGCTATGTAGTGTTTATGTAGTGTTTATGTAGTGTTATGTAGTGCTATGTAGTGTTTATGTAGTGTTATGTAGTGTTCATGTAGTGTTTATGTAGTGTTATGTAGTGTTTATGTAGTGTTTATGTAGTGTTATGTAGTGCTATGTAGTGCTATGTAGTGTTTATGTAGTGTTATGTAGTGCTATGTAGTGTTTATGTAGTGTTTATGTAGTGTTATGTAGTGCTATGTAGTGTTTACGTAGTGTTTATGTAGTGCTATGTAGTGTTTATGTAGTGTTTATGTAGTGTTATGTAGTGCTATGTAGTGTTTATGTAGTGTTTATGTAGTGTTATGTAGTGCTATGTAGTGTTTATGTAGTGTTTATGTAGTGTTATGTAGTGCTATGTAGTGCTATGTAGTGTTTATGTAGTGCTATGTAGTGTTTATGTAGTGCTATGTAGTGTTTATATAGTGTTTATGTAGTGCTATGTAGTGCTATGTAGTGTTTATGTAGTGTTTATGTAGTGCTATGTAGTGTTTATGTAGTGCTATGTAGTGTTTATGTAGTGTTTATGTAGTGCTATGTAGTGCTATGTAGTGTTTATGTAGTGTTTATGTAGTGCTATGTAGTGCTATGTAGTGTTTATATAGTGTTTATGTAGTGCTATGTAGTGTTTATGTAGTGCTATGTAGTGTTTATGTAGTGTTTATGTAGTGCTATGTAGTGTTTATGTAGTGCTATGTAGTGTTATGTAGTGTTTATGTAGTGCTATGTAGTGCTATGTAGTGTTTATGTAGTGCTATGTAGTGTTTATGTAGAGCTATGTAGTGTTATGTAGTGCTATGTAGTGCTTATGTAGTGTTTATGTAGTGTTTATGTAGTGTTTATGTAGAGCTATGTAGTGTTTATGTAGTGCTATGTAGTGTTTATGTAGTGTTTCTCGTCTGTCAATCCGCAGCGCACTGTTGCGCTATTGGCCACTGGCATGGTCAGACACGTGGGTTGACTTGCATAGGCTACACAAATTAATGTGCGCCTACATATGATCACGTGACCACTCAGCCGACTGTAGACTAATAACCCTCTTATAATAATCGAATAAAATTGACAGGGAGAGGGGGTGTGCACCAGTGGAGGCTGGTGGAATGAGTTATAGGAGGACGGGCTCGTTGTAATGGCTGGAATGGAATTATAGGAACAGATTTAAATGTTGTTTCCATATGTTTGATGTGCTTGATACCGTTCCATTCCAACCATAGAAGTTAGGGGAAATAAAGTCCAGATGGTTTTATTTTATAGTGGAGATCAAGTGAATGAATTGGCTGGCTGGGCTGATGGGACAGCGGATGCTGCAGGGAATTCTCAGATGGAGAACATGCATAGATTTACCCGGCGCTAAACATTTTTTTTAAAAAGTATGATTTAGAACGCGTCTCAACCAATCACAATGCTTGTTTTGACAAACCCGTTGTTGGAGGCGTGGCCTTATGTTAGCTCTGTTTGGCCACCCATGGCATTAAGTGTCATGCCCGTTCATGAGTGATGTTACACTCTGTTAAGATTGTACGCTCTCGGTTCTGCAGTCTGAAAAAGAGTCAACTTAATGCATATGTTGCTAAAGAGCCAGCTAGCGTCATTGTCAAGACAGTCACTATTTTGTTGCAGTAGGTCATCTGGATGTATTGGATGTATACTTTAGGTAGTGGGACAATAGCTAACAGGTTAGTGGTTCCCAAACGTTTTTATAGTCCCGTACCGCTTCAAACACAGTGGCTTCTGATTAAATTCAATTTTCACAGAACCACTTGTTGCAATTTCAATGACACTCTCTTGTTCAGACATCAGTAAGTGGACTGGAGGCAGGGAATGAAAGGGATAACAAATCCAGTTGTTTGTGTCATCCATTTCAGGAATGTACCTGCACACCCAACTCACACAGGTACTTTGCTATATCACATTTCACATTGTCCGTTTTAATTAACTAGGCAAGTCAGTTAAGAACAAATTCTTATTTACAATGACGGTCGATCGGGGAACAGGGGAGTTAACTGCCTTGTTCAGGGGCAGAACAACAGATTTTTACCTTGTCAGCTCAGGGATTCAATCCAGCAACCTTTCGAATACTGGCCCAACACTCTAACCACTAGGCTACCTGACGCTCGTCCTTAAGCTTGAGTTCAATTGCACACAAAAAAATCATACAATGATGGAAAGACCTGTGTGTTGTCCTTGTTAACGCAGATAGAAAAGAGCTCCAACTTCTTAATCATAGCCTCAATTTTGGGGAAGAGGAGCCAATAGCAGTCAACGATGAACATTTGTATTAATTTTATAATAGACACAAAAAAAACAAGACCACTTTAGTGCTTAAAAAAACATTTTACTGATACTGCTCAAGTGTTCAAAGGTCTGTGTGTATTGACATAGACACTAAAGTGTATGAAATAATTATCTTACAAAAATCGATCTGTCCATGATAACGTGTTTACATGTAACATATTGTGTTTTCTATGTCACACAGACAAACATTAACTTTCAAACAGAACAGACAGGTAGGACAGAGGACAGGTAGGACACAGGACAGGTAATACTGATGTGACTACAGGTAGGAAACAGAACAGGTACAGTAGGACACAGGACAGGTAGGACACAGGACAGGTAGGACACAGGATGTGACGTGACTACAGGTAGGACACAGGACAGTAATACTGATGTGACTACAGGTAGGAAACAGAACAGGTACAGTAGGACACAGGACAGGTAGGAAACAGGACAGTAATACTGGTGTGACTACAGGTAGGACACAGGACAGGTAGGACACAGGACAGGTAGGACTCAGGACAGGTAGGACTCAGGACAGTAATACTGGTGTGACTACAGGTAGGACACAGGACAGGTACAGTAGGACACAGGACAGGTAGGACTCAGGACAGTAATACTGGTGTGACTACAGGTAGGACACAGTACAGGTACAGTAGGACACAGGACAGGTAGGAAACAGGACAGGTACAGTAGGACACAGGACAGGTAGGACACAGGACAGGTTGGACACAGGACAGTAATACTGGTGTGACTACAGGTAGGACACAGGACAGGTACAGTAGGACACAGGACAGGTAGGAAACAGGACAGGTACAGTAGGACACAGGACAGGTAGGACACAGGACAGTAATACTGGTGTCATGGCAACAAGACTTTCAAACAGAAAAGTTAACAAGGTAAAACTAGTGCAACACAATAGAACGTCATAGTAAAACTAACTGATTATGAATCTATGGATCTCTGCCTCCGAAAGACAAGAGATTAAATACTAGATGGACGTGACAAAACACATCTCTTTTTCCATCTGGATATTGGAGAACAAGAGGTGTGTGATTAAAATAAAGTTGAAGTGTGAATGAAAAGGTTTGAACAATACTGTCAACAATTACAGCCTTCACTCTGTAATAAAAACAACAAATAATGTAATGAAATAATCACCTTGTATCTTCTGAGTTTTATGACATAAAGACAAGACTAAGACACGTCTGGACTGTGTAATAACACCTCTGGACTGTGTAATAACACCTCTGGACTGTGTAATAACACCTCTGGACTGTGTAATAACACCTCTGGACTGAGTAATAACACCTCTGGACTGAGTAATAACACCTCTGGACTGTGTAATAACACCTCTGGACTGTGTAATAACACCTCTGGACTGTGTAATAACATGTAATAACACCTCTGGACTGAGTAATAACATGTAATAACACCTTTGGACTGAGTAATAACATGTAATAACACATCTGGACTGACAAAACAGCAAAATAATGACTTCCATGGCAAAAATGATTGGTTTTCCACCTCTTAAAGAGGTTTCTGTTTTTGCTTATTAACCTTCGTGTTCAGTTCCAATTACCACTTGTTAGCCTTTCTGTTAGGTAGCCCTACTTCTGTCTGACGGTGTGACATAATCCCACAATCAAGTGTTTATGTAGAGCTATGTAGTGTTATGTAGTGCTATGTAGTGCTTATGTAGTGCTATGTAGTGCTATGTAGTATTTATGTAGAGCTATGTAGTGTTTATGTAGTGTTTATGTAGTGTTATGTAGTGCTATGTAGTGTTTATGTAGTGTTATGTAGTGTTCATGTAGTGTTTATGTAGTGTTATGTAGTGTTTATGTAGTGTTTATGTAGTGTTATGTAGTGCTATGTAGTGCTATGTAGTGTTTATGTAGTGTTATGTAGTGCTATGTAGTGTTTATGTAGTGTTTATGTAGTGTTATGTAGTGCTATGTAGTGTTTACGTAGTGTTTATGTAGTGCTATGTAGTGTTTATGTAGTGTTTATGTAGTGTTATGTAGTGCTATGTAGTGTTTATGTAGTGTTTATGTAGTGTTATGTAGTGCTATGTAGTGTTTATGTAGTGTTTATGTAGTGTTATGTAGTGCTATGTAGTGCTATGTAGTGTTTATGTAGTGCTATGTAGTGTTTATGTAGTGCTATGTAGTGTTTATATAGTGTTTATGTAGTGCTATGTAGTGCTATGTAGTGTTTATGTAGTGTTTATGTAGTGCTATGTAGTGTTTATGTAGTGCTATGTAGTGTTTATGTAGTGTTTATGTAGTGCTATGTAGTGCTATGTAGTGTTTATGTAGTGTTTATGTAGTGCTATGTAGTGCTATGTAGTGTTTATATAGTGTTTATGTAGTGCTATGTAGTGTTTATGTAGTGCTATGTAGTGTTTATGTAGTGTTTATGTAGTGCTATGTAGTGTTTATGTAGTGCTATGTAGTGTTATGTAGTGTTTATGTAGTGCTATGTAGTGCTATGTAGTGTTTATGTAGTGCTATGTAGTGTTTATGTAGAGCTATGTAGTGTTATGTAGTGCTATGTAGTGCTTATGTAGTGTTTATGTAGTGTTTATGTAGTGTTTATGTAGAGCTATGTAGTGTTTATGTAGTGCTATGTAGTGTTTATGTAGTGTTTCTCGTCTGTCAATCCGCAGCGCACTGTTGCGCTATTGGCCACTGGCATGGTCAGACACGTGGGTTGACTTGCATAGGCTACACAAATTAATGTGCGCCTACATATGATCACGTGACCACTCAGCCGACTGTAGACTAATAACCCTCTTATAATAATCGAATAAAATTGACAGGGAGAGGGGGTGTGCACCAGTGGAGGCTGGTGGAATGAGTTATAGGAGGACGGGCTCGTTGTAATGGCTGGAATGGAATTATAGGAACAGATTTAAATGTTGTTTCCATATGTTTGATGTGCTTGATACCGTTCCATTCCAACCATAGAAGTTAGGGGAAATAAAGTCCAGATGGTTTTATTTTATAGTGGAGATCAAGTGAATGAATTGGCTGGCTGGGCTGATGGGACAGCGGATGCTGCAGGGAATTCTCAGATGGAGAACATGCATAGATTTACCCGGCGCTAAACATTTTTTTTAAAAAGTATGATTTAGAACGCGTCTCAACCAATCACAATGCTTGTTTTGACAAACCCGTTGTTGGAGGCGTGGCCTTATGTTAGCTCTGTTTGGCCACCCATGGCATTAAGTGTCATGCCCGTTCATGAGTGATGTTACACTCTGTTAAGATTGTACGCTCTCGGTTCTGCAGTCTGAAAAAGAGTCAACTTAATGCATATGTTGCTAAAGAGCCAGCTAGCGTCATTGTCAAGACAGTCACTATTTTGTTGCAGTAGGTCATCTGGATGTATTGGATGTATACTTTAGGTAGTGGGACAATAGCTAACAGGTTAGTGGTTCCCAAACGTTTTTATAGTCCCGTACCGCTTCAAACACAGTGGCTTCTGATTAAATTCAATTTTCACAGAACCACTTGTTGCAATTTCAATGACACTCTCTTGTTCAGACATCAGTAAGTGGACTGGAGGCAGGGAATGAAAGGGATAACAAATCCAGTTGTTTGTGTCATCCATTTCAGGAATGTACCTGCACACCCAACTCACACAGGTACTTTGCTATATCACATTTCACATTGTCCGTTTTAATTAACTAGGCAAGTCAGTTAAGAACAAATTCTTATTTACAATGACGGTCGATCGGGGAACAGGGGAGTTAACTGCCTTGTTCAGGGGCAGAACAACAGATTTTTACCTTGTCAGCTCAGGGATTCAATCCAGCAACCTTTCGAATACTGGCCCAACACTCTAACCACTAGGCTACCTGACGCTCGTCCTTAAGCTTGAGTTCAATTGCACACAAAAAAATCATACAATGATGGAAAGACCTGTGTGTTGTCCTTGTTAACGCAGATAGAAAAGAGCTCCAACTTCTTAATCATAGCCTCAATTTTGGGGAAGAGGAGCCAATAGCAGTCAACGATGAACATTTGTATTAATTTTATAATAGACACAAAAAAAACAAGACCACTTTAGTGCTTAAAAAAAACATTTTACTGATACTGCTCAAGTGTTCAAAGGTCTGTGTGTATTGACATAGACACTAAAGTGTATGAAATAATTATCTTACAAAAATCGATCTGTCCATGATAACGTGTTTACATGTAACATATTGTGTTTTCTATGTCACACAGACAAACATTAACTTTCAAACAGAACAGACAGGTAGGACAGAGGACAGGTAGGACACAGGACAGGTAATACTGATGTGACTACAGGTAGGAAACAGAACAGGTACAGTAGGACACAGGACAGGTAGGACACAGGACAGGTAGGACACAGGATGTGACGTGACTACAGGTAGGACACAGGACAGTAATACTGATGTGACTACAGGTAGGAAACAGAACAGGTACAGTAGGACACAGGACAGGTAGGAAACAGGACAGTAATACTGGTGTGACTACAGGTAGGACACAGGACAGGTAGGACACAGGACAGGTAGGACTCAGGACAGGTAGGACTCAGGACAGTAATACTGGTGTGACTACAGGTAGGACACAGGACAGGTACAGTAGGACACAGGACAGGTAGGACTCAGGACAGTAATACTGGTGTGACTACAGGTAGGACACAGTACAGGTACAGTAGGACACAGGACAGGTAGGAAACAGGACAGGTACAGTAGGACACAGGACAGGTAGGACACAGGACAGGTTGGACACAGGACAGTAATACTGGTGTGACTACAGGTAGGACACAGGACAGGTACAGTAGGACACAGGACAGGTAGGAAACAGGACAGGTACAGTAGGACACAGGACAAGTAGGACACAGGACAGTAATACTGGTGTCATGGCAACAAGACTTTCAAACAGAAAAGTTAACAAGGTAAAACTAGTGCAACACAATAGAACGTCATAGTAAAACTAACTGATTATGAATCTATGGATCTCTGCCTCCGAAAGACAAGAGATTAAATACTAGATGGACGTGACAAAACACATCTGTTTTTCCATCTGGATATTGGAGAACAAGAGGTGTGTGATTAAAATAAAGTTGAAGTGTGAATGAAAAGGTTTGAACAATACTGTCAACAATTACAGCCTTCACTCTGTAATAAAAACAACAAATAATGTAATGAAATAATCACCTTGTATCTTCTGAGTTTTATGACATAAAGACAAGACTAAGACACGTCTGGACTGTGTAATAACACCTCTGGACTGTGTAATAACACCTCTGGACTGTGTAATAACACCTCTGGACTGTGTAATAACACCTCTGGACTGAGTAATAACACCTCTGGACTGAGTAATAACACCTCTGGACTGTGTAATAACACCTCTGGACTGTGTAATAACACCTCTGGACTGTGTAATAACATGTAATAACACCTCTGGACTGAGTAATAACATGTAATAACACCTTTGGACTGAGTAATAACATGTAATAACACATCTGGACTGACAAAACAGCAAAATAATGACTTCCATGGCAAAAATGATTGGTTTTCCACCTCTTAAAGAGGTTTCTGTTTTTGCTTATTAACCTTCGTGTTCAGTTCCAATTACCACTTGTTAGCCTTTCTGTTAGGTAGCCCTACTTCTGTCTGACGGTGTGACATAATCCCACAATCAAGTGTTTATGTAGAGCTATGTAGTGTTATGTAGAGCTATGTAGTGCTTATGTAGTGCTATGTAGTGCTTATGTAGTGCTATGTAGTGCTATGTAGTATTTATGTAGAGCTATGTAGTGTTTATGTAGTGTTTATGTAGTGTTATGTAGTGCTATGTAGTGTTTATGTAGTGTTATGTAGTGTTCATGTAGTGTTTATGTAGTGTTATGTAGTGTTTATGTAGTGTTTATGTAGTGTTATGTAGTGCTATGTAGTGCTATGTAGTGTTTATGTAGTGTTATGTAGTGCTATGTAGTGTTTATGTAGTGTTTATGTAGTGTTATGTAGTGCTATGTAGTGTTTACGTAGTGTTTATGTAGTGCTATGTAGTGTTTATGTAGTGTTTATGTAGTGTTATGTAGTGCTATGTAGTGTTTATGTAGTGTTTATGTAGTGTTATGTAGTGCTATGTAGTGTTTATGTAGTGTTTATGTAGTGTTATGTAGTGCTATGTAGTGCTATGTAGTGTTTATGTAGTGCTATGTAGTGTTTATGTAGTGCTATGTAGTGTTTATATAGTGTTTATGTAGTGCTATGTAGTGCTATGTAGTGTTTATGTAGTGTTTATGTAGTGCTATGTAGTGTTTATGTAGTGCTATGTAGTGTTTATGTAGTGTTTATGTAGTGCTATGTAGTGCTATGTAGTGTTTATGTAGTGTTTATGTAGTGCTATGTAGTGCTATGTAGTGTTTATATAGTGTTTATGTAGTGCTATGTAGTGTTTATGTAGTGCTATGTAGTGTTTATGTAGTGTTTATGTAGTGCTATGTAGTGTTTATGTAGTGCTATGTAGTGTTATGTAGTGTTTATGTAGTGCTATGTAGTGCTATGTAGTGTTTATGTAGTGCTATGTAGTGTTTATGTAGAGCTATGTAGTGTTATGTAGTGCTATGTAGTGCTTATGTAGTGTTTATGTAGTGTTTATGTAGTGTTTATGTAGAGCTATGTAGTGTTTATGTAGTGCTATGTAGTGTTTATGTAGTGTTTCTCGTCTGTCAATCCGCAGCGCACTGTTGCGCTATTGGCCACTGGCATGGTCAGACACGTGGGTTGACTTGCATAGGCTACACAAATTAATGTGCGCCTACATATGATCACGTGACCACTCAGCCGACTGTAGACTAATAACCCTCTTATAATAATCGAATAAAATTGACAGGGAGAGGGGGTGTGCACCAGTGGAGGCTGGTGGAATGAGTTATAGGAGGACGGGCTCGTTGTAATGGCTGGAATGGAATTATAGGAACAGATTTAAATGTTGTTTCCATATGTTTGATGTGCTTGATACCGTTCCATTCCAACCATAGAAGTTAGGGGAAATAAAGTCCAGATGGTTTTATTTTATAGTGGAGATCAAGTGAATGAATTGGCTGGCTGGGCTGATGGGACAGCGGATGCTGCAGGGAATTCTCAGATGGAGAACATGCATAGATTTACCCGGCGCTAAACATTTTTTTTAAAAAGTATGATTTAGAACGCGTCTCAACCAATCACAATGCTTGTTTTGACAAACCCGTTGTTGGAGGCGTGGCCTTATGTTAGCTCTGTTTGGCCACCCATGGCATTAAGTGTCATGCCCGTTCATGAGTGATGTTACACTCTGTTAAGATTGTACGCTCTCGGTTCTGCAGTCTGAAAAAGAGTCAACTTAATGCATATGTTGCTAAAGAGCCAGCTAGCGTCATTGTCAAGACAGTCACTATTTTGTTGCAGTAGGTCATCTGGATGTATTGGATGTATACTTTAGGTAGTGGGACAATAGCTAACAGGTTAGTGGTTCCCAAACGTTTTTATAGTCCCGTACCGCTTCAAACACAGTGGCTTCTGATTAAATTCAATTTTCACAGAACCACTTGTTGCAATTTCAATGACACTCTCTTGTTCAGACATCAGTAAGTGGACTGGAGGCAGGGAATGAAAGGGATAACAAATCCAGTTGTTTGTGTCATCCATTTCAGGAATGTACCTGCACACCCAACTCACACAGGTACTTTGCTATATCACATTTCACATTGTCCGTTTTAATTAACTAGGCAAGTCAGTTAAGAACAAATTCTTATTTACAATGACGGTCGATCGGGGAACAGGGGAGTTAACTGCCTTGTTCAGGGGCAGAACAACAGATTTTTACCTTGTCAGCTCAGGGATTCAATCCAGCAACCTTTCGAATACTGGCCCAACACTCTAACCACTAGGCTACCTGACGCTCGTCCTTAAGCTTGAGTTCAATTGCACACAAAAAAATCATACAATGATGGAAAGACCTGTGTGTTGTCCTTGTTAACGCAGATAGAAAAGAGCTCCAACTTCTTAATCATAGCCTCAATTTTGGGGAAGAGGAGCCAATAGCAGTCAACGATGAACATTTGTATTAATTTTATAATAGACACAAAAAAAACAAGACCACTTTAGTGCTTAAAAAAACATTTTACTGATACTGCTCAAGTGTTCAAAGGTCTGTGTGTATTGACATAGACACTAAAGTGTATGAAATAATTATCTTACAAAAATCGATCTGTCCATGATAACGTGTTTACATGTAACATATTGTGTTTTCTATGTCACACAGACAAACATTAACTTTCAAACAGAACAGACAGGTAGGACAGAGGACAGGTAGGACACAGGACAGGTAATACTGATGTGACTACAGGTAGGAAACAGAACAGGTACAGTAGGACACAGGACAGGTAGGACACAGGACAGGTAGGACACAGGATGTGACGTGACTACAGGTAGGACACAGGACAGTAATACTGATGTGACTACAGGTAGGAAACAGAACAGGTACAGTAGGACACAGGACAGGTAGGAAACAGGACAGTAATACTGGTGTGACTACAGGTAGGACACAGGACAGGTAGGACACAGGACAGGTAGGACTCAGGACAGGTAGGACTCAGGACAGTAATACTGGTGTGACTACAGGTAGGACACAGGACAGGTACAGTAGGACACAGGACAGGTAGGACTCAGGACAGTAATACTGGTGTGACTACAGGTAGGACACAGTACAGGTACAGTAGGACACAGGACAGGTAGGAAACAGGACAGGTACAGTAGGACACAGGACAGGTAGGACACAGGACAGGTTGGACACAGGACAGTAATACTGGTGTGACTACAGGTAGGACACAGGACAGGTACAGTAGGACACAGGACAGGTAGGAAACAGGACAGGTACAGTAGGACACAGGACAGGTAGGACACAGGACAGTAATACTGGTGTCATGGCAACAAGACTTTCAAACAGAAAAGTTAACAAGGTAAAACTAGTGCAACACAATAGAACGTCATAGTAAAACTAACTGATTATGAATCTATGGATCTCTGCCTCCGAAAGACAAGAGATTAAATACTAGATGGACGTGACAAAACACATCTGTTTTTCCATCTGGATATTGGAGAACAAGAGGTGTGTGATTAAAATAAAGTTGAAGTGTGAATGAAAAGGTTTGAACAATACTGTCAACAATTACAGCCTTCACTCTGTAATAAAAACAACAAATAATGTAATGAAATAATCACCTTGTATCTTCTGAGTTTTATGACATAAAGACAAGACTAAGACACGTCTGGACTGTGTAATAACACCTCTGGACTGTGTAATAACACCTCTGGACTGTGTAATAACACCTCTGGACTGTGTAATAACACCTCTGGACTGAGTAATAACACCTCTGGACTGAGTAATAACACCTCTGGACTGTGTAATAACACCTCTGGACTGTGTAATAACACCTCTGGACTGTGTAATAACATGTAATAACACCTCTGGACTGAGTAATAACATGTAATAACACCTTTGGACTGAGTAATAACATGTAATAACACATCTGGACTGACAAAACAGCAAAATAATGACTTCCATGGCAAAAATGATTGGTTTTCCACCTCTTAAAGAGGTTTCTGTTTTTGCTTATTAACCTTCGTGTTCAGTTCCAATTACCACTTGTTAGCCTTTCTGTTAGGTAGCCCTACTTCTGTCTGACGGTGTGACATAATCCCACAATCAAGTGTTTATGTAGAGCTATGTAGTGTTATGTAGAGCTATGTAGTGCTTATGTAGTGCTATGTAGTGCTTATGTAGTGCTATGTAGTGCTATGTAGTATTTATGTAGAGCTATGTAGTGTTTATGTAGTGTTTATGTAGTGTTATGTAGTGCTATGTAGTGTTTATGTAGTGTTATGTAGTGTTCATGTAGTGTTTATGTAGTGTTATGTAGTGTTATGTAGTGCTATGTAGTGCTATGTAGTGTTTATGTAGTGTTATGTAGTGCTATGTAGTGTTTATGTAGTGTTTATGTAGTGTTATGTAGTGCTATGTAGTGTTTACGTAGTGTTTATGTAGTGCTATGTAGTGTTTATGTAGTGTTTATGTAGTGTTTATGTAGTGCTATGTAGTGTTTATGTAGTGTTTATGTAGTGTTATGTAGTGCTATGTAGTGCTATGTAGTGTTTATGTAGTGCTATGTAGTGTTTATGTAGTGCTATGTAGTGTTTATATAGTGTTTATGTAGTGCTATGTAGTGCTATGTAGTGTTTATGTAGTGTTTATGTAGTGCTATGTAGTGTTTATGTAGTGCTATGTAGTGTTTATGTAGTGTTTATGTAGTGCTATGTAGTGCTATGTAGTGTTTATGTAGTGTTTATGTAGTGCTATGTAGTGCTATGTAGTGTTTATATAGTGTTTATGTAGTGCTATGTAGTGTTTATGTAGTGCTATGTAGTGTTTATGTAGTGTTTATGTAGTGCTATGTAGTGTTTATGTAGTGCTATGTAGTGTTATGTAGTGTTTATGTAGTGCTATGTAGTGCTATGTAGTGTTTATGTAGTGCTATGTAGTGTTTATGTAGAGCTATGTAGTGTTATGTAGTGCTTTGTAGTGCTTATGTAGTGTTTATGTAGTGTTTATGTAGTGTTTATGTAGAGCTATGTAGTGTTTATGTAGTGCTATGTAGTGTTTATGTAGTGTTTCTCGTCTGTCAATCCGCAGCGCACTGTTGCGCTATTGGCCACTGGCATGGTCAGACACGTGGGTTGACTTGCATAGGCTACACAAATTAATGTGCGCCTACATATGATCACGTGACCACTCAGCCGACTGTAGACTAATAACCCTCTTATAATAATCGAATAAAATTGACAGGGAGAGGGGGTGTGCACCAGTGGAGGCTGGTGGAATGAGTTATAGGAGGACGGGCTCGTTGTAATGGCTGGAATGGAATTATAGGAACAGATTTAAATGTTGTTTCCATATGTTTGATGTGCTTGATACCGTTCCATTCCAACCATAGAAGTTAGGGGAAATAAAGTCCAGATGGTTTTATTTTATAGTGGAGATCAAGTGAATGAATTGGCTGGCTGGGCTGATGGGACAGCGGATGCTGCAGGGAATTCTCAGATGGAGAACATGCATAGATTTACCCGGCGCTAAACATTTTTTTTAAAAAGTATGATTTAGAACGCGTCTCAACCAATCACAATGCTTGTTTTGACAAACCCGTTGTTGGAGGCGTGGCCTTATGTTAGCTCTGTTTGGCCACCCATGGCATTAAGTGTCATGCCCGTTCATGAGTGATGTTACACTCTGTTAAGATTGTACGCTCTCGGTTCTGCAGTCTGAAAAAGAGTCAACTTAATGCATATGTTGCTAAAGAGCCAGCTAGCGTCATTGTCAAGACAGTCACTATTTTGTTGCAGTAGGTCATCTGGATGTATTGGATGTATACTTTAGGTAGTGGGACAATAGCTAACAGGTTAGTGGTTCCCAAACGTTTTTATAGTCCCGTACCGCTTCAAACACAGTGGCTTCTGATTAAATTCAATTTTCACAGAACCACTTGTTGCAATTTCAATGACACTCTCTTGTTCAGACATCAGTAAGTGGACTGGAGGCAGGGAATGAAAGGGATAACAAATCCAGTTGTTTGTGTCATCCATTTCAGGAATGTACCTGCACACCCAACTCACACAGGTACTTTGCTATATCACATTTCACATTGTCCGTTTTAATTAACTAGGCAAGTCAGTTAAGAACAAATTCTTATTTACAATGACGGTCGATCGGGGAACAGGGGAGTTAACTGCCTTGTTCAGGGGCAGAACAACAGATTTTTACCTTGTCAGCTCAGGGATTCAATCCAGCAACCTTTCGAATACTGGCCCAACACTCTAACCACTAGGCTACCTGACGCTCGTCCTTAAGCTTGAGTTCAATTGCACACAAAAAAATCATACAATGATGGAAAGACCTGTGTGTTGTCCTTGTTAACGCAGATAGAAAAGAGCTCCAACTTCTTAATCATAGCCTCAATTTTGGGGAAGAGGAGCCAATAGCAGTCAACGATGAACATTTGTATGAATTTTATAATAGACACAAAAAAAACAAGACCACTTTAGTGCTTAAAAAAAACATTTTACTGATACTGCTCAAGTGTTCAAAGGTCTGTGTGTATTGACATAGACACTAAAGTGTATGAAATAATTATCTTACAAAAATCGATCTGTCCATGATAACGTGTTTACATGTAACATATTGTGTTTTCTATGTCACACAGACAAACATTAACTTTCAAACAGAACAGACAGGTAGGACAGAGGACAGGTAGGACACAGGACAGGTAATACTGATGTGACTACAGGTAGGAAACAGAACAGGTACAGTAGGACACAGGACAGGTAGGACACAGGACAGGTAGGACACAGGATGTGACGTGACTACAGGTAGGACACAGGACAGTAATACTGATGTGACTACAGGTAGGAAACAGAACAGGTACAGTAGGACACAGGACAGGTAGGAAACAGGACAGTAATACTGGTGTGACTACAGGTAGGACACAGGACAGGTAGGACACAGGACAGGTAGGACTCAGGACAGGTAGGACTCAGGACAGTAATACTGGTGTGACTACAGGTAGGACACAGGACAGGTACAGTAGGACACAGGACAGGTAGGACTCAGGACAGTAATACTGGTGTGACTACAGGTAGGACACAGTACAGGTACAGTAGGACACAGGACAGGTAGGAAACAGGACAGGTACAGTAGGACACAGGACAGGTAGGACACAGGACAGGTTGGACACAGGACAGTAATACTGGTGTGACTACAGGTAGGACACAGGACAGGTACAGTAGGACACAGGACAGGTAGGAAACAGGACAGGTACAGTAGGACACAGGACAGGTAGGACACAGGACAGTAATACTGGTGTCATGGCAACAAGACTTTCAAACAGAAAAGTTAACAAGGTAAAACTAGTGCAACACAATAGAACGTCATAGTAAAACTAACTGATTATGAATCTATGGATCTCTGCCTCCGAAAGACAAGAGATTAAATACTAGATGGACGTGACAAAACACATCTGTTTTTCCATCTGGATATTGGAGAACAAGAGGTGTGTGATTAAAATAAAGTTGAAGTGTGAATGAAAAGGTTTGAACAATACTGTCAACAATTACAGCCTTCACTCTGTAATAAAAACAACAAATAATGTAATGAAATAATCACCTTGTATCTTCTGAGTTTTATGTCATAAAGACAAGACTAAGACACGTCTGGACTGTGTAATAACACCTCTGGACTGTGTAATAACACCTCTGGACTGTGTAATAACACCTCTGGACTGAGTAATAACACCTCTGGACTGAGTAATAACACCTCTGGACTGTGTAATAACACCTCTGGACTGTGTAATAACACCTCTGGACTGTGTAATAACACCTCTGGACTGTGTAATAACATGTAATAACACCTCTGGACTGAGTAATAACATGTAATAACACCTTTGGACTGAGTAATAACATGTAATAACACATCTGGACTGACAAAACAGCAAAATAATGACTTCCATGGCAAAAATGATTGGTTTTCCACCTCTTAAAGAGGTTTCTGTTTTTGCTTATTAACCTTCGTGTTCAGTTCCAATTACCACTTGTTAGCCTTTCTGTTAGGTAGCCCTACTTCTGTCTGACGGTGTGACATAATCCCACAATCAAGTGTTTATGTAGAGCTATGTAGTGTTATGTAGAGCTATGTAGTGCTTATGTAGTGCTATGTAGTGCTTATGTAGTACTATGTAGTGCTATGTAGTATTTATGTAGAGCTATGTAGTGTTTATGTAGTGTTTATGTAGTGTTATGTAGTGCTATGTAGTGTTTATGTAGTGTTATGTAGTGTTTATGTAGTGTTTATGTAGTGTTATGTAGTGCTATGTAGTGTTTATGTAGTGTTTATGTAGTGTTATGTAGTGCTATGTAGTGCTATGTAGTGTTTATGTAGTGTTATGTAGTGCTATGTAGTGTTTATGTAGTGTTTATGTAGTGTTATGTAGTGCTATGTAGTGTTTACGTAGTGTTTATGTAGTGCTATGTAGTGTTTATGTAGTGTTTATGTAGTGTTATGTAGTGCTATGTAGTGTTTATGTAGTGTTTATGTAGTGTTATGTAGTGCTATGTAGTGCTATGTAGTGTTTATGTAGTGCTATGTAGTGTTTATGTAGTGCTATGTAGTGTTTATATAGTGTTTATGTAGTGCTATGTAGTGCTATGTAGTGTTTATGTAGTGTTTATGTAGTGCTATGTAGTGTTTATGTAGTGCTATGTAGTGTTTATGTAGTGTTTATGTAGTGCTATGTAGTGCTATGTAGTGTTTATGTAGTGTTTATGTAGTGCTATGTAGTGCTATGTAGTGTTTATATAGTGTTTATGTAGTGCTATGTAGTGTTTATGTAGTGCTATGTAGTGTTTATGTAGTGTTTATGTAGTGCTATGTAGTGCTATGTAGTGTTTATGTAGTGCTATGTAGTGTTATGTAGTGTTTATGTAGTGCTATGTAGTGCTATGTAGTGTTTATGTAGTGCTATGTAGTGTTTATGTAGAGCTATGTAGTGTTATGTAGTGCTATGTAGTGCTTATGTAGTGTTTATGTAGTGTTTATGTAGTGTTTATGTAGAGCTATGTAGTGTTTATGTAGTGCTATGTAGTGTTTATGTAGTGTTTATGTAGTGTTTATGTAGAGCTATGTAGTGTTTATGTAGTGCTATGTAGTGTTTATGTAGTGCTTATGTAGTGCTATGTAGTGCTATGTAGTGTTTATGTAGAGCTATGTAGTGTTTATGTAGTGCTATGTAGTGCTTATGTAGTGTTTATGTAGTGTTTATGTAGTGCTATGTAGTGTTTATGTAGTGCTATGTAGTGTTTATGTAGAGCTATGTAGTGTTTATGTAGAGCTATGTAGTGCTTATGTAGTGTTTATGTAGTGTTTATGTAGTGCTATGTAGTGTTTATGTAGTGTTAAGTGGTGTTTATGTAGTGTTTATGTAGTGCTATGTAGTGTTTATGTAGTGTTAAGTGGTGTTTATGTAGTGTTTATGTAGTGCTATGTAGTGTTATGTAGTGTTATGTAGTGTTTATGTAGTGCTTATGTAGTGCTATGTAGTGCTATGTAGTATTATGTAGTGCTATGTAGTGCTATGTAGTGTTCATGTAGTGCTTATGTAGTGCTATGTAGTGCTATGTAGTGCTATGTAGTGCTATGTAGTGTTTATGTAGTGCTTATGTAGTGCTATGTAGTGCTATGTAGTGTTTATGTAGAGCTATGTAGTGTTTATGTAGTGCTATGTAGTGCTTATGTAGTGCTATGTAGTGTTTATGTAGAGCTATGTAGTGTTTATGTAGTGCTATGTAGTGTTTATGTAGTGCTATGTAGTGTTCATGTAGTGCTTATGTAGGGCTATGTAGTGCTATGTAGTGTTCACGTAGTGCTTATGTAGTGCTATGTAGTGCTATGTAGTGCTATGTAGTGCTATGTAGTGCTATGTAGTGTTCATGTAGTGCTTATGTAGTGCTATGTAGTGCTATGTAGTGCTATGTAGTGTTTATGTAGTGCTTATGTAGTGCTATGTAGTGCTATGTAGTGTTTATGTAGAGCTATGTAGTGTTTATGTAGTGCTATGTAGTGCTTATGTAGTGCTATGTAGTGTTTATGTAGAGCTATGTAGTGTTTATGTAGTGCTATGTAGTGTTTATGTAGTGCTATGTAGTGTTCATGTAGTGCTTATGTAGGGCTATGTAGTGTCTATATATGTAGTGCTTGTGGGTGTTGAGATAACTCTTTGGTCAGCTGCTGAGTATAAGGTTGTTGAATGGTTGGTATAAGGTTGGTTTAAGGTTGGTTTAAGGTAGGTGTACAGCTGGTGTAAGGTTGGTGTAAGATTGGTGTATGGTTAGTGTACGGTTTAAGGTTGGTATAAAGTTGGTGTATGGTTGTTGTCAGGTTTGTGTTAGATTGGTGTATACAGTGGCTTGCGAAAATATTCACCCCCCTTGTCTTTTTCCTATTTTATTGCCTTACAACCTGGAATTGAATTGAACCTGGTTGAATCATTTGATTTACACAACATATCTACCACTTTGAAGATGAAAATATTATTTTATTGTGAAACAAACAAGAAATAAGACAAAAAAAAACAGAACTTGAATGTGCGTAACTACTACTTTATAGAGCCACCTTTTGCAGCAATTACAGCTGCAAGTCTCCTGGGGTATGTCTCTATAAGCTTGGCACATCTAGCCACTGGGATTTTTGCCCATTCTTCAAGGCAAAACTGCTCCAGTTTCTTCAATTTGGATGGGTTCTCCAGCTCCTTCAAGTTGGACTGGTTCCGCTGGCAATCTTTAAGTCATATCACAGATTCTCAATTGGATTGAGGTCTGGGCTTTGACTAGGCCATTCCAATGTATTTAAATGTTTCCCCTTAAACCACTCAAGTGTTGCTTTAGCAGTATGCTTAAGGTCATTGTCCTGCTGGAAGGTGAACCTCCGTCCAAGTCTCAAATCTCTGGAAGACTGAAACAGGTTTCCCTCAAGAATTTCCCTGTATTTAGCTCCATCCATCATTCCTTCAATTCTGACCAGTTTCCCAGTCCCTTCCGAGGAAAAACCTCTCCACAGCATGATGCTGCCACCACCATGCTTCACTGTGGGGATGGTGTTCTCAGGGTGATGGAGGTGTTGGGTTTCCGCCAGACATAGCGTTTTCCTTGTTGGCCAAAAAGCTCAATTTTAGTCTCATCTGACCAGAGTACCTTCTTCCATATGTTTGGGGAGTCTCCCACATGCCTTTTGGCGAACAAGAAACGTGTTTGCTTATTTTTTTCTGGCCACTCTTCCGTAAAGCCCAGCTCTGTGGAGTGTACGGCTTAAAGTGGTCCTATGGGCAGATACTTCAATCTCCGCTGTGGAGCTTTTGCAGCTCCTTCAGGGTTATCTTTGGTCTCTTTGTTGCCTCTCTGATTAATGCCCTCCTTGCCTTGTCCGTGAGTTTTGGTGGGCGCCCTTCTCTTGACAGGTTTGTTGTGGTGCCATATTCTTTACATTTTTTATAATGGATTTAATGGTGCTCCGTAGGATGTTCAAAGTCTCTGATATTATTTTATAACCCAACCCTGACCTGTACTTCTCCACACCTTTGTCCCTGACCAGTTTGGAGACTGCCTTGGTCTTCATGGTGCCGCTTGCTTGGTGGTGCCCCTTGCTTAGTGGTGTTGCAGACTCTGGGGGCCTTTAAGGACAGGTGTATATATACTGTGATCATGTGACAGATCATGTGACACTTAGATTGCACACAGGTGTGCACTATTTAACTAATTATGAAGGTAATTGGTTGCACCAGATCTTATTTAGAGGCTTCATAGCAAAGGGGGTGAATACATATATGCACACACCACTTTTTCGTTTTTCGTTTTTTATAATTTCACTTCACAAATTTGGACTATTTTGTGTATGTCCATTACATGAAATCCAAATAAAAATCTATTTAAATTACAGGTTGTAATGCAACACAATAGGAAAAACACCAAGGGGGATGAACACCAAGGGGGATGAACACCAAGGGGGATGAACACCAAGGGGATGAACAGCAAGGGGGATGAACACCAAAGGGGATGAACACTTTTGTAAGGCACTGTAGTCGTTGAAAGATTGGTGTATGGTTGGTGTAAGGTTGGTGTAAGGTTGGTGTAAGGTTGGTGTAAGGTTGGTGTAAGGTTTGTGTATGGTTGGTGTATAGTTGGTGTATAGTTGATGTATGGTTGGTGATAAGTTGGTGTAAGGTTGGTGTATGGTTGGTTTATGGTTGGTGTAAGGTTGGTGTATGGTTGGTGAAAGATTGGTGTAAGGTTCGTGTATAGTTGATGTATGGTTGGTGATAAGTTGGTGTAAGGTTGGTGATAAGTTGGTGTATGGTTGGTGTATAGTTGGTGTATGGTTGGTGTAAGGTTGGTGTAAGGTTGTTGTAAGGTTGGTGTAAGGTTGGTGTATGGTTAGTGTATGGTTGGTGTATGGTTGGTGTATGGTTGGTGTATGGTTGGTGTAAGGTTGGTGTATGGTTGGTGTATAGTTGGTGTATGGTTGGTGTAAGGTTGGTGTATGGTTGTTGTAAGGTTGGTGTAAGGTTGTTATTGGTGTTCCTCAGGGCTCAGTCTCTCAGCATCAGTGTATACACAGTACGGTCACAGAGGGAGAAACAGCTGGCTGTATACTGTACGGAGGAAGACCCACGACAGGATTTACCAGTGATGCCGTTGTCTTACAACAGGTGGCGTCATACACAAGTCCGTCAACCCAAGTGCAGTAGATGTCTTTCCCTTTGTTCTGAATCCAGGTCATTGGGGTCTTTACAACTTCCCAGATCTCCAGAGACAGGCTTTGTTAAGTTGGACCTTTCCCCTTGCTTCCTGTCCATCAAAACAGGTTCAAATATCCCCATGATTGAAATCAAATGGCTAACAGTAGAAAAAAAATATATAAAAAAAAATAAACAAAGACTACAGATGAAATCCCAAGTGTCTGGCACAGTGCACGGTGTGGTAACTAATGAATAAATACACAAAACATAAATACTTTACATACGTGTACCTGAGCTCAGACCTATAGCACCTCTCTGACATCAGAGCACCAACTGGGGGGGGGGGGGGGGGCGGGGCTGACTCGCTGACACGCCACCCGCCCAACGCTCCGTCCCCGTTATTCAAAAACTCAGAGACACCACATCATTAAGGTTTTCAGAGTTTCATAGTGCAAGTGAAATGTCTTTGTCGTCTCGCGGAAAGAACGTCCTTTAATTCCCCTTCAAGTTTAGTCCAGCTGCTCTCAGCTGCTGAACTTGGCGTGGACGATCATACGAGGCTTAGGTAGTGTTGGGGGTTGCTTAGGAACAGATCTAGGGGGGGGGGGGGGGGAGGGAGGGAAAAGGAGATAGATGTTAAAAGTGCATGTTAAGTGTCATGTCCAGAAATTCACAAGTGAATGGTTAGAAAACTTATTCTTGGCATGACTGGATAAATTGATTCATCTCAGAACGCTGAACAAAATCCTCCTTGGCCAAAATCTTCCTTGGCCAGCCAGTAACAGTCTGTCAAGCGAGACTATAAGTTGATTGATCTAATGCTGGGTGTTGTCCAAAGTATCTGGGACGCACCTGTTGTGGTGTGGAACAGGTCTCAGCGGCCTGGGGACACCGGGGACAGGTACAGGGATGGGGACACCGACAGCAATGGGACTACGAATCAGATGACCACTCCTTCCGGGGGAGTTAGGGTTAGGGTTAGCAGGCAAAGGCTTCTGGGAATTCCTGCCCAGGGGGTAGGCAGGTAAAGGCTTCTGGGTATTCCTGCCCAGGTGGTCGGCAGGTAGAGGCTTCTGGGTATTCCTGCCCAGGGGATCGGCAGGTAGAGGCTTCTGGGTATTCCTGCCCAGGGGATCGGCAGGTAGAGGCTTCTGGGTATTCCTGCCCAGGGGATCGGCAGGTAAAGGCTTCTGGGTATTCCTGCCCAGGGGATCGGCAGGTAGAGGCTTCTGGGTATTCCTGCCCAGGGGATCGGCAGGTAGGGGTTTCTGGGGTGGGCTTGGCATCTCCAAATCCTATTAAAGACAGACACACCGACAATCAATCAAAACAATCAATGAATGAAGGAATCAGTCTATCAATCAAATCAAACCAACTCTTTATTGTCCCAATTTGGAACATGTGTAAAGCAGTATTAAGTCCAAAATGAGCCATGCTGATTAATTCAAAGCTTAGTCTGAACTGAAAACGGATGGAATCAGTCGACTCAGATGATAACGTTGACCCACACACACCACCAGGGGGCGATCAAAGCCACCTAATTGTACCCCGGGTCTCATCTGAGCTCTGTCTGCCTGTATTACCTCATCGACACCATTCCTTGGTCACCATGGCAGCCAGCCCTCCCTCCCTCTCTCCCTCCCTCCCTCCCTCCCCAGACAGACAGTATATATAATATATGTGTCCAAAATGGTACCTGATTCCCTATAGGGCCCTGGTCAAAAGTAGTGCACTACTACCCTATAGGTCCTGGTCTAAAGTAGTGCACTACTACCCTATAGGTCCTGGTCTAAAGTAGTGCACTATAAAGGGAATAGGGCCATTGAAGAATCAGGCAGCATGTGATGAAGATCCGTCATGTGTTACTAATCTACTGGAGAAGGATGACATCATGATTAACTGTCTGGCTGTTACCTACTGTACAGATGTTCCACATTCACACACACACTCAGACATACACACAGACAGACAGACAGACAGACAGACAGACAGACAGACAGACAGACAGACAGACAGACAGACAGACAGACAGACAGACAGAAATAAAGAACACGCACACTCACCTACTGTACAGATGTTCCACATTCACACACAAACTCAGACATACACACAGACAGACAGACAGACAGACAGACAGACAGACAGACAGACAGAATAAAGAACACACACACACACACACACACACACACACAGACACATCGTTTCTCTAAGAAGGAAAGAGTGTTTAGATACTCCATACAGTACCATACAGTACCATATAGTATCATACCATACAGTACTATAGCATACAGTACCATACAGTACTATAGCAGACAGTACCATACCATATAGTATCATACCATACAGTACCACACAGTACCATACAGTATCATACCATATAGTATCATGCCATACAGTACCATACAGTACCATACAGTACCATACAGTACCATATAGTACCATATAGTACCACACCATATAGTATCATACCATACAGTACCATACTGTTCCAGCAACTATAATTGTTCTTTGCTCAATCATGTCACATGACCTGGATTGGAACCTTAATTGAAAGCTTTTTCCTCAAACTGTCGCCTTCTCTTTTCATGTGAGATGGTTCAGCACCATCCTCAGACAATACTTCCATTTTAATCTAATTCTAATGTCTGTTTAAGGCTTAAAATACAGGATAGCATCTTGCTTTGTTACATGATTGCGCAAAACACAGACTCCTTACTCTAATGCAGTGGTATTCAACTCTGACCCTACGAGGTCTGGACCCTGCTTGTTGTCTGTTCTACCTGGTCATTAATATCACCCACCTGGTGTCCCAGGTCTAAATCAGGCCCTGACCATTAATATCACCCCACCTGGTGTCCCAGGTCTAAATCAGGCCCTGATTAGAGGGGAATCACCCACCTGGTGTCCCAGGTCTAAATCAGTCCCTGATTAGAGGGGAATCACCCACCTGGTGTCCCTGGTCTAAATCAGGCCATGATCATTAACATCACCCATCTGGTGTCCCAGGTTCTTAATCAGGCCCTGAACATTAACATCACCCATCTGGTGTCCCAGGTCTAAATCTTGGCCCTGATCATTAATATCACCCCACCTGGTGTCCCAGGTCTAAATCAGGCCCTGATCATTAATATCACCCCACCTGGTGTCCCAGGTCTAAATCAGGCCCTGATCATTAATATCACCCACCTGGTGTCTCAGGTCTAAATCAGGCCCTGATCATTAATATCACCCCACCTGGTGTCCCAGGTCTAAATCAGGCCCTGATCATTAATATCACCCACCTGGTGTCTCAGGTCTAAATCAGGCCCTGATCATTAATATCACCCCATCTGGTGTCCCAGGTCTAAATCAGGCCCTGATCATTAATATCACCCCACCTGGTGTCCCAGGTCTAAATCAGGCCCTGATCATTAATATCACCCACCTGGTGTCTCAGGTCTAAATCAGTCCCTGATCAGAGGGGAACAATGGAGAAAAAAACCCCGCAGTGGAACTGTCTTGGCGGTCCATAGTTGAGTTGGAGGGCTATAGTGGATGTGTCGCCAGGCCAAGTTCAGTACAGCTGGGTTTGTCTCGACTCGGTTTCTGCTCAGTAATGGCAAAAGCCCTTGAGTGACGTTGGCTGGTTTACAGCGGGGCGGTCGCTCTGCCTCATCGGGAATATCACAAGTTTCACACGTTTTTGTTTTTGTTTTTGAGAGGTTTCTATACCCCTGAAAACTTTAGTGACGCTTTGAGGGCTTTCGTTACGCTGCCATCCGTCAAGTGATCGTAAAGTGGTTATGTTTCCCCTTCGGTTCCACTATTGCCAAGAGCTGTGGGACGAGGGGAAACTGGCACATTACAAAGGTTCTTTCTCTATGAGGCCTACTGAAGGTTCTGTGAAGGCTACTGAAGGTTCTGTGAAGGCTACTGAAGGTTCTGTGAAGGCTAACTGAAGGTTCTGTGAAGGCTACTGAAGGTTCTGTGAAGGCTACTGAAGGTTCTGTGAAGGCTACTGAAGGGTCTGTGAAGGTTACTGAAGGTTCTGTGAAGGCTACTGAAGATTCTGTGAAGGCCTCTGAAGGTTCTGTGAAGGCTACTGAAGATTCTGTGAAGGCTACTGAAGGTTCTGTGAAGGCTACTGAAGATTCTGTGAAGGCTACTGAAGGTTCTGTGAAGGTTACTGTTGAACAACTACTAATCTGAAAATATTTGCAGCCGGTATTGTCACGCACGGACGGACGATTTGAGTACGATCCAAAATACAGGCTACAGTGTCAAATGGGGAAGACAAATTGAATCCAGGCCAGAAGGAAAGTGCACGTCTGATGGAATCCAGACATAAACCTGCGACTGTGAATGCAGTGGTAACTGTACAGCGCTCTTACCATTCATCTTGTTCCTGAGTTAGACCCTAGTGGGCAAAATTGGCTCAAATGAGGCTTTTCACAATGAGGGTCTTTTTAACAGCAAAACGGGTTCAAATGAGGCTTTTCACAATAAGGGTCTTTTTAACAGCAAAACGGGCTCAAATGAGGCTTTTCACAATGAGGGTCTTTTTAACAGCAAAACGGGTTCAAATGAGGCTTTTCACAATAAGGGTCTTTTTAACAGCAAAACGGGCTCAAATGAGGCTTTTCACAATAAGGGTCTTTTTAACAGCAAAACGGCAGTTATCCACTAGGATGGACACAGACAGCGTCTTTACTGAATACCAGAAGACCCCCATAGACACCCCATAGCCCTGGCTAAGCTGCCCCCAGCTGAGAGGCTCTTCGTGGGAAGAGTCAGCAGCCTGGTCAGCCTCCCTGGAGCTCCTAGGTCTGGAGCTGGGACCAAACATCTGTTACTGCTACAGGATGGGGGTTGGATCGGACTGGCAGTTAGACCACGACTACAGGCCTTGCTTATTAATGCTCGAAACCATTGGATTTTCTGGAAAAGCAACAGTTGAAAGGGAAGGCCTGTCTAAGCCTGTCTCTTATGCAGTGAGATATGGTATAGTCCAGTGAGTTAGCCAGAACTGAACACACGTTCTGATTTGTTGCGGAAACCAAGTGTTCCAGTTTAGACCCGTGGACATTCTAGAACTGGAATTTCATCGCCGGAACTCGGAACGCCGGACACAACATTCTACTGCAGTAAAGTGGGCCGTTCTGACAGCTTTATCCAACATTAGTTTGATATGGCTCAACTCAATTTACCACGTCTATTTACGCCGAGCTCGTTCCAGACTATAAATCAATAAACGCCCTCTGCCTCCTCAACAC
>NC_143044.1:60270000-60287500 GCF_057628025.1 Oncorhynchus mykiss | reverse complement strand
TGGCAGCACTACAACCCTTGTTAACCTGGCCTGAAAACAACTCCCGAGTGGTGCACGGCATCTCAGTCACTACAGACCCTGGTTCGTTTCCAGCCTGTATCACAACCGGACGTGATTACGAGTCCCATAGGGCGGTGTACAATTGGCCCAGCGTTGTCCGGGTTTGGCCGGGTTAGGCTGTCATTGTAAATAAGAATTTGTTCTTAACCGACTTTCCTAGTTAAATAAAGAACTGTCAACACACAACGTTTTTTAGGACACACAAGACCTGTGGAAGGAGACCAGGCCACCACACTGACTGTGGAGCAGTAGGGTCCTGTTCTTCAATAAGCCCTGTGAAAGGAGACCAGGCCATCACACTCCCTCACCTAGACCATCCTCCACTCCCTCACCTAGACCATCCTCCACTCCCTCACCTAGACCATCCTCCACTCCCTCACCAAGACCATCCTCCACTCCCTCACCTAGACCATCCTCCACTCCCTCACCTAGACCATCCTCCACTCCCTCACCTAGACCATCCTCCACTCCCTCACTTAGACCATCCTCCACTCCCTCACTTAGACCATCCTCCACTCCCTCACTTAGACCATCCTCCACTCCCTCACTTAGACCATCCTCCACTCCCTCACCTAGACCATCCTCCACTCCCTCACTTAGACCATCCTCCACTCCCTCACTTAGACCATCCTCCACTCCCTCACTTAGACCATCCTCCACTCCCTCACTTAGACCATCCTCCACTCCCTCACTTAGACCATCCTCCACTCCCTCACCTAGACCATCCTCCACTCCCTCACCTAGACCTTCCTCCACTCCCTCACTTAGACCATCCTCCACTCCCTCACCTAGACCTTCCTCCACTCCCTCACTTAGACCATCCTCCACTCCCTCACTTAGACCATCCTCCACTCCCTCACCTAGACCATCCTCCACTCCCTCACCTAGACCTTCCTCCACTCCCTCACCAAGACCTTCCTCCACTCCCTCACCAAGACCATCCTCCACTCCCTCACCTAGACCTTCCTCCACTCCCTCACCTAGACCATCCTCCACTCCCTCACCTAGACCTTCCTCCACTCCTTCACTTAGACCATCCTCTACTCCCTCACCTAGACCATCCTCCACTCCCTCACCTAGACCTTCCTCCACTCCCTCACCAAGACCTTCCTCCACTCCCTCACCAAGACCATCCTCCACTCCCTCACCTAGACCTTCCTCCACTCCCTCACCTAGACCATCCTCCACTCCCTCACTTAGACCATCCTCCACTCCCTCACCTAGACCATCCTCCACTCCCTCACCTAGACCATCCTCCACTCCCTCACCTAGACCATCCTCCACTCCCTCACCTAGACCTTCCTCCACTCCCTCACCTAGACCATCCTCCACTCCCTCACGAAGACCATCCTCCACTCACTCACCAAGACCATCCTCCACTCCCTCACCTAGACCATCCTCCACTCCCTCACCTAGACCATCCTCCACTCCCTCACCTAGACCATCCTCCACTCCCTCACCTAGACCATCCTCCACTCCCTCACCTAGACCATCCTCCACTCCCTCACCAAGACCATCCTCCACTCCCTCACCTAGACCATCCTCCACTCCCTCACCTAGACCATCCTCCACTCCCGCACGAAGACCATCCTCCACTCCCTCACCAAGACCATCCTCCACTCCCTCACCTAGACCATCCTCTTCTCCCTCACCAAGACCATCCTCCACTCCCTCACCTAGACCATCCTCCACTCCCTCACCTAGACCATCCTCTTCTCCCTCACCAAGACCATCCTCCACTCCCTCACCTAGACCATCCTCCACCCCATCACCTAGACCATCCTCCACTCCCTCACCAAGACCTTCCTCCAGTCACTTAGAGTTAGTTCTCTAGATTCCCTGGGTTAAGGGTTAGTTCCCTGGATTCCCTGGGTTAGGATTAGTTCCCTAGATTACCTGGGTTAGGATTAGTTCCATATATTACCTGGGTTAGGAGTAGTTCCCTGGATTCCCTGGGTCCTCATTCAGGTACAATATCAAAGACAGTCAGACCATCCTCGCTCAATGACCCCCCCCCCCTACACACACACACACACACAGCCTCACCAAGACCATCCTGCAGGAGTTATGTTGCTGTGGCACACTGCGAAACGATGCCCCTCTGGGCGGAGCCTGGGTGTGGCTGTGGGCATGTCCTTGGCCATGGGTGGGCAGGGCTCGGTGAGGAGGGGGAGTAGGTGGTCTGGGCTGTCCTGGTCCATGGGGAGGCAGGGCTCGGTGAGGAGGGGGAGTAGGTGGTCTGGGCTGTCCTGGTCCAGGGACGGCCGTAGTGGACAGGGACAGGGGGACGGGGTGACTGAGGTGAACAGGGGAGCACTGGGGTAGTCGTCGCTGGCTGTGGGAGGGGTAGGGCTGTCCAGGGGGGTGTTGGTTTTGGGCAGGAGGCTGTGGAGAGACGGGATACAGAATCACAGACACATCAATCAGAAACGGGGTCATATTCATTAGTACCCACTGCATCAAAATGTGTTTCAATGGAAATTGAAAATGAGCGTTTCTTATTGGGCAAGTTCAGGTATTCCCTCCCTGTTTCAGTGTGTTTTCTTCCGTTTGGTGCCTAATGAACATATCCCAGAACAGAAACAGACCAGAGCAGAACCTCCTGGAAGTCTGTTTCATATCATCAGCTGTCATGTCAAATCTCCATCCTTCTACCGCCCCTCTCCTTCACCTCCTCTAATCTCCTCCCCCTCTCCTTCACCTCCTCCACTCCTCCCCCTCTCCTTCACCTCGTTTCCACTCCTCCCCCTCTGCTTCATCTCCTCTCCACTCCTCCCCGTCTCCTTAATCTCCTCTCCACTCCTCCCCTCTCCTTAATCTCCTCTAAACTCCTCCTCCTCTCCATCTCGTCTACACTCCTCCCCCTCTCCTTAATCTCCTCTCCACTCCTCCCCTCTCCTTAATCTCCTCTCCACTCCTCCGCCTCTCCTTAATCTCCTCTCCACTCCTCCCCTCTCCTTAATCTCCTCTACACTCCTCACCCTCTCCTTCATCTCCTCTCCACTCCTCCCCCTCTCCTTCACCTCGTCAACATTCCTCCTCTCCATCTCCTCTCCACTCCTCCTCCTCTCCTTCATCTCATCTCCACTCCTCCTCCTCTCCTTCATCTCGTCTCCACTCCTCCCCCTCTCCTTCACCACCTCCACTCCCCTCTCCACTCCTCCCCCTCTCCTTCATCTCCTCTCCACTCCTCCCCCTCTCCTTCATCTCCTCCCCCTCCTCCCCCTCTCATTTTCTCTCCTCTCCTCCCTCTCTTCTCCATTCCTATCCTATCCTCACACTGTTATAAATCACAACATTTCCTCTAGTCCATTAAGCATTCCCTGGGTTAGAGTTAGAGTTAGTTCCCCGGATTCCCTGGGTTAGGATTAGTTCCCTGGATTCCCTGGGTTAGGATTAGTTCCCTGGATTCCCTGGGTTAGGATTAGTTCCCTGGATTCCCTGGGTTAGGGTTAGTTCCCTGGATTCCCTGGGTTAGGATTAGTTCCATGGATTCCCTGGGTTAGGATTAGTTCCCTGGATTCCCTGGGTTAGGGTTAGTTCCCTGGATTCCCTGGGTTAGGATTAGTTCCATGGATTCCCTGGGTTAGGATTAGTTCCCTGGATTCCCTGGGTTAGGATTAGTTCCCTGGATTCCCTGGGTTAGGGTTAGTTCCCTGGATTCCCTGGGTTAGGATTAGTTCCCTGGATTCCCTGGGTTAGAATTAGTTCCCTGGATTCCCTGAGTTAGGATTAGTTCCCTGGATTCCCTGGGTTAGGATTAGTTCCCCGGATTCCCTGGGTCCTCATTCAGGAACAATATCAAAGAGAGAGAGAGAGAGACAGGGGACGTCTGAACTAGTCTAGGTGGACAGAGCCACAGACCACACAGCTGTGTGGGGGGGGGGGACTAAAAATGTATTCCACTCAGTCACAAACACCCCTCTCCCTTATAACCCTGAACAGCTCCTGACCTCACCTGAACCCTGCTTACATCAAACAGACCTCTCTCCTCTTACCTCCAAAATGGCACCCTATTCCCTAAACTACAGGACTGGTCATTAAAACCAGACACTACAGCACCAGACACTACAGGACCAGACACTACAGGACCAGACACTACAGGACCAGACACTACAGGACCAGACACTACAGGAATGGTCACTAAAACCAGACACTACAGAACCGGACACTACAGGACCAGACACTACAGGACCAGACACTACAGGACCAGACACTACAGGACCAGACACTACAGGACCAGACACTACAAGACCAGACACTACAAGACCAGACACTACAGGACTGGTCACTAAAACCAGACACTACAGGACCAGACACTACAGGACCAGACACTACAGGACCAGACACTACAAGACCAGACACTACAGGACTGGTCACTAAAACCAGACACTACAGGACCAGACACTACAAGACCAGACACTACAGGACCGGACACTACAGGACCAGACACTACAGGACCAGACACTACAAGACCAGACACTACAGGACTGGTCACTAAAACCAGACACTACAGGACCAGACACTACAAGACCAGACACTACAGGACTGGTTTTAGTGTCACCTGAATATAACACTCTGTTGTTGTTAACGCCTGTCACCTGTCACTACAGGACCAGACACTACAGGACCAGACACTACAGGACCAGTCACTACAGGACCAGACACTACAGGACCGGACACTACAGGACCAGACACTACAGGACCAGACACTACAGGACCAGACACTACAGGACGGGTCACTAAAACCAGACATTACAGTACAGAACCAGACACTACAGGACCAGACACTACAGGACGGGTCACTAAAACCAGACACTACAGAACCAGACACTACAGGACCAGACCCTACAGGACGGGTCACTAAAACCAGACACTACAGGACCAGACACTACAGGACCAGACCCTACAGAACCAGACACTACAGGACCAGACACTACAGGACCAGACACTACAGGACCAGACACTACAGGACCAGACACTACAGAACCAGACACTACAGGATGGGTCACTAAAACCAGACACTACAGGACCAGACACTACAGGACCAGACACTACAGAACCAGACACTACAGGACCAGACACTACAGGACCAGACACTACAGAACCAGACACTACAGGACCAGACACTACAGGACCAGACACTACAGGATGGGTCACTAAAACCAGACACTACAGGACCAGACACTACAGGACCAGACACTACAGAACCAGACACCACAGGACCAGACACTACAGGACCAGACACTACAGGACCAGACACTACAGGACCAGACACTACAGGATGGGTCACTAAAACCAGACACTACAGGACCAGACACTACAGAACCAGACACTACAGGACCAGACACTACAGGACCAGACACTACAGAACCAGACACTACAGGACCAGACACTACAGGACCAGACACTACAGGACCAGACACTACAGGACCAGACACCACAGGACTGGTCACTAAAACCAGACACTACAGGACCAGACACTACAGGACGGGTCACTAAAACCAGACACTACAGGACCAGACACTACAGGACCAGACACTACAGGACCAGACACTACAGAACCAGACACTACAGGACCAGACACGACAGGACCAGACACTACAGGACCAGACACTACAGAACCAGACACTACAGGACCAGACACTACAGGACCAGACACTACAGGACCAGACACGACAGGACCAGACACTACAGGACCAGACACTACAGGACCAGACACTACAGGACCAGACACTACAGAACCAGACACTACAGGACCAGACACTACAGGACCAGACACTACAGGACCAGACACTACAGGACCAGACACCACAGAACGGGTCACTAAAACCAGAAATTACAGGACGGGTCACTAACACCAGACACCACAGGTAGGGTCACTAAAACCAGACACCACAGGTAGGGTCACTAAAACCAGACACCACAGGTAGGGTAACTAAAACCAGACACCACAGGTAGGGTAACTAAAACCAGACACTACAGGATGGGTAACTAAAACCAGACACCACAGGTAGGGTCACTAAAACCAGACACCACAGGACGGGTAACTAAAACCAGACACCACAGGTAGGGTCACTAAAATCAGACACTACAGGACGGGTAACTAAAACCTTGCCAGAAGGTCTATGCACCTGTAACACACGTCAACTCAAAACACAAAGCCTTTTCCTTTTATCCTTCCTGAGTTCCTTCAACTCAATACATCAGTTCTGTTTCAGTTGAAATAACGCAATCACATCCTGCCACGTCAACAACAAAAAGTTATTTGAGCTTACAGGGAACAGATTGATTCAATCTGAATCTGAACTGAAGCTTTGTAATTCACCTGAGTATAACACTCTGTTGTTGTTAACGCCTGTCACCTGAATATAACACTCTGTTGTTGTTATAGTATCAGCCTGAATATAACACTCTGTTGTTGTTATAGTATCAGCCTGAATATAACACTCTGTTGTTGTTAACGCCTGTCACCTGAATATAACACTCTGTTGTTGTTAACGCCTGTCACCTGAATATAACACTCTGTTGTTGTTAACGCCTGTCACCTGAATATAACACTCTGTTGTTGTTAACGCCTGTCACCTGAATATAACACTCTGTTGTTGTTAACGCCTGTCACCTGAATATAACACTCTGTTGTTGTTAACGCCTGTCACCTGAATATAACACTCTGTTGTTGTTAACGCCTGTCACCTGAATATAACACTCTGTTGTTGTTAACGCCTGTCACCTGAATATAACACTCTGTTGTTGTTAACGCCTGTCACCTGAGTATAACACTCTGTTGTTGTTAACGCCTGTCACCTGAATATAACACTCTGTTGTTGTTATAGTATCAGCCTGAATATAACACTCTGTTGTTGTTATAGTATCAGCCTGAATATAACACTCTGTTGTTGTTAACGCCTGTCACCTGAATATAACACTCTGTTGTTGTTAACGCCTGTCACCTGAATATAACACTCTGTTGTTGTTAACGTATCAACCTGAATATAACACTCTGTTGTTGTTAACGCCTGTCACCTGAATATAACACTCTGTTGTTGTTATAGTATCAGCCTGAATATAACACTCTGTTGTTGTTAACGCCTGTCACCTGAATATAACACTCTGTTGTTGTTAACGCCTGTCACCTGAATATAACACTCTGTTGTTGTTAACGCCTGTCACCTGAATATAACACTCTGTTGTTGTTAACGCCTGTCACCTGAATATAACACTCTGTTGTTGTTAACGCCTGCCACCTGAATATAACACTCTGTTGTTGTTAACGCCTGTCACCTGAATATAACACTCTGTTGTTGTTAACGCCTGTCACCTGAATATAACACTCTGTTGTTGTTAACGCCTGTCACCTGAATATAACACTCTGTTGTTGTTAACGCCTGCCACCTGAATATAACACTCTGTTGTTGTTAACGCCTGTCACCTGAATATAACACTCTGTTGTTGTTAACGCCTGTCACCTGAATATAACACTCTGTTGTTGTTAACGCCTGTCACCTGAATATAACACTCTGTTGTTGTTAACGCCTGTCACCTGAATATAACACTCTGTTGTTGTTAACGCCTGTCACCTGAATATAACACTCTGTTGTTGTTAACGCCTGTCACCTGAATATAACACTCTGTTGTTGTTAACCTATCAGCCTGTCACCTGAATATAACACTCTGTTGTTGTTAAAGTATCAGCCTGAATATAACACTCTGTTGTTGTTAACGCCTGTCACCTGAATATAACACTCTGTTGTTGTTAACGTATCAGCCTGCGGCTTTGAAAACCCAACAACAATTGACTAGATATCAATATTCCCGGTGTGTGTCACGCAAAAATAAAACAATTTATTCTATTAACAAGCATCTTTCACTGCGCGACCAGAGCGGGGTTTCTCTCAGCAGAGGTCCATTATGTACACCACCTCCGCTGGGCGCCAGACATTTCATTGGATTTGAATTAGCTGCCGATTGTGTGAAAATAACATATCACACAGGGAGATAGAGGGAGGGAGAGAATAGGATGGAGAGAAGGATGGAGAAAGAGAGAGAGCGAGAGGGAGAGATGGGGGGAGAGAAGGATGAGAGAGAGAGAGAGAGAGAGAGAGAGAGAGAGAGAGAGAGAGATGGGGGGAGAGAATGATGGAGAGAGAGAGAGAGAGCGCGAGAGAGAGAGAGATGGGGAGGAGAGAAGGATGGAGAGAGAGAGAGAGAGAGAGAGCGAGAGAGAGAGATAGATGGGTGGGATTAGCTGTTGTTGTGTGTGAGGAAGCCAGTGGGGGGAGAGATTGAAAGAGGAGTGTCGTGTCTTTGGCTATGCCGGATTAAGTGATATGACATGCTATTCTATAAAATCCTTTCTCCGTAATTAATATCACCTGATTGAGCTAATCATGTAAATGTAATTAACTAGAGAGTCGAGGGACCACGAAATAATATTTATAGAGCTGTTATCTTCCGAATAAACTCTTAAAGACCTAGTAATATTTTACATCAATAGCAGTCAACATTAATCGTCACCTTAATTCAGTCTCATCTGAAAGATGTACATTAGTAGTTATCTTCACGAACCCTGGCTAACAAACCTACTCCCAGGCCAACGTCATGACAGTATGGTACTGTATGGTACCGTAGGTATTTATGACTGTCATAAACCTACCCCCAGGCCAACGTCATGACAGTATGGTACTGTATGGTACTGTTTGGTACTGTATGGTACTGTAGGTATTTATGACTGTCATAAACCTACCCCCAGGCCAACGTCATGACAGTATGGTACTGTATGGTACTGTTTGATACTGTATGGTACTGTAGGTATTTATGACTGTCATAAACCTACCCCCAGGCCAACGTCATGACAGTATGGTACTGTATGGTACTGTAGGTATTTATGACTGTCATAAACCTACCCCCAGGCCAATGTCATGACAGTATGGTACTGTATGGTACTGTATGGTACTGTAGGTATTTATGACTGTCATAAACCTACCCCCAGGCCAATGTCATGACAGTATGGTACTGTATGGTACTGTTTGATACTGTATGGTCCTGTAGGTATTTACGACTGTCATAAACCTACCCCCAGGCCAATGTCATGACAGTATGGTACTGTATGGTACTGTAGGTATTTATGACTGTCATAAACCTACCCCCAGGCCAATGTCATGACAGTATGGTATTGTATGGTACTGTATGGTCCTGTAGGTATTTATGACTGTCATAAACCTACCCCCAGGCCAACGTCATGACAGTATGGTACTGTATGGTACTGTTTGGTACTGTACTGTACTGTAGGTATTTATGACTGTCATAAACCTACCCCCAGGCCAACGTCATGACAGTATGGTACTGTATGGTACTGTAGGTATTTATGACTGTCATAAACCTACCCCCAGGCCAACGTCATGACAGTATGGTATTGTATGGTACTGTTTGGTACTGTACTGTACTGTAGGTATTTATGACTGTCATAAACCTACCCCCAGGCCAACGTCATGACAGTATGGTATTGTATGGTACTGTAGGTATTTATGACTGTCATAAACCTACCCCCAGGCCAACGTCATGACAGGAGGAAGAAGAGAAATGAACCTTGAAGATGCTGCTGCTGTGTTTCTGTCTCTGTGGCGGTGTCTGTGTCTGGGCTTGAGGCTGGCCACGTGGGGAATCTCTATGGCTTGGACCGGAGGATCTGTTAGGCCCCACCGACCTGTGACACAACAACAGATTTACACTTTCAAAAATGGGTCTTTTATAAATATGAAATACACAAAATCAGTCCCCAGGTGTGAATTTGTATACTTAACTTCAACTCAATGGGTTGACCGTGGTACTTTAGGAGACGACTGGCTAGGGGTTGACCGTGGTACTTTAGAAGACGCCTGGCTAGCCCGTTCCATACAGTCTACAGCGGCTAGCCCGTTCCATACAGTCTACAGCCCAATACATACAGTCTACAGCCCAATCCATACAGTCTACAGCCCAATCCATACAGTCTACAGCCCAATCCATACAGTCTACAGCCCAATCCATACAGTCTACAGCCCAATCCATACAGTCTACAGCGGCTAGCCCAATCCATACAGTCTACAGCCCAATCCTTACAGTCTACAGCCCAAACCTTACAGTCTACAGCCCAATCCATACAGTCTACAGCCCAATCCATACAGTCTACAGCGGCTAGCCCAATCCATACAGTCTACAGCCCAATACATACAGTCTACAGCCCAATACATACAGTCTACAGCCCAATACATACAGTCTACAGCCCAATCCATACAGTCTACAGCCCAATCCTTACAGTCTACAGCCCAAACCTTACAGTCTACAGCCCAATCCATACAGTCTACAGCCCAATACATACAGTCTACAGCCCAATACATACAGTCTACAGCCCAATACATACAGTCTACAGCCCAATCCATACAGTCTACAGCCCAATCCTTACAGTCTACAGCCCAAACCTTACAGTCTACAGCCCAATACATACAGTCTACAGCCCAATACATACAGTCTACAGCCCAATACATACAGTCTACAGCCCAATCCATACAGTCTACAGCCCAATACATACAGTCTACAGCCCAAACCTTACAGTCTACAGCCCAATCCATACAGTCTACAGCCCAATACATACAGTCTACAGCCCAATACATACAGTCTACAGCCCAATCCATACAGTCTACAGCCCAATCTATACAGTCTACAGCCCAATCCTTACAGTCTACAGCCCAATACATACAGTCTACAGCCCAATCCATACAGTCTACAGCCCGTTCCATACAGTCTACAGTGGCCAGCCCGTTCCATACAGTCTACAGTGGCTAGCCCAATCCATA
The DNA here is from genome assembly GCF_057628025.1 of Oncorhynchus mykiss. NCBI lineage: Eukaryota > Metazoa > Chordata > Actinopteri > Salmoniformes > Salmonidae > Oncorhynchus > Oncorhynchus mykiss. Next base: position 60,276,605 of record NC_143044.1, on the reverse strand, counting down.
CAGTCTACAGCCCAATCCATACAGTCTACAGCCCAATACATACAGTCTACAGCCCAATCCATACAGTCTACAGCGGCTAGCCCAATCCATACAGTCTACAGCGGCTAGCCCAATCCATACAGTCTACAGCCCGTTCCATACAGTCTACAGCGGCTAGCCCAATCCATACAGTCTACAGCAGCTAGCCCAATCCATACAGTCTACAGCCCAATCCATACAGTCTACAGCCCAATCTATACAGTCTACAGCCCAATCCATACAGTCTACAACGGCTAGCCCAATCCATACAGTCTACAGCCCAATCTATACAGTCTACAGCCCAATCCATACAGTCTACAGCCCAATCCATACAGTCTACAACGGCTAGCCCAATCCATGTGGCTAGTTTCTAATGTCCTACCTGTTGGTCTATATTATATTATATTAGTTTCTAATGTCCTACCTGTTGGTCTATATTATATTATATTAGTTTCTAATGTCCTACCTGTTGGTCTATATTATATTATATTAGTTTCTAATGTCCTACCTGTTGGTATATATTATATTACCTCAGCTGGTCCATAGTGTTCTATATTACCTCAGCTTGTCCATAGTGTTCTATATTACCTCAGCTGGTCCATAGTGTTCTATATTACCTCAGCTTGTCCATAGTGTTCTATATTACCTCAGCTTGTCCATAGTGTTCTATATTACCTCAGCTTGTCCATAGTGTTCTATATTACCTCAGCTGGTCCATAGTGTTCTATATTACCTCAGCTTGTCCATAGTGTTCTATATTACCTCAGCTGGTCCATAGTGTTCTATATTACCTCAGCTTGTCCATAGTGTTCTATATTACCTCAGCTGGTCCATAGTGTTCTATATTACCTCAGCTTGTCCATAGTGTTCTATATTACCTCAGCTTGTCCATAGTGTTCTATATTACCTCAGCTGGTCCATAGTGTTCTATATTACCTCAGCTTGTCCATAGTGTTCTATATTACCTCAGCTGGTCCATAGTGTTCTATATTACCTCAGCTTGTCCATAGTGTTCTAATTCACCTCAGCTGGTCCATAGTGTTCTAATTCACCTCAGCTGGTCCATAGTGTTCTATATTACCTCAGCTTGTCCATAGTGTTCTAATTCACCTCAGCTGGTCCATAGTGTTCTATATTACCTCAGCTTGTCCATAGTGTTCTAATTCACCTCAGCTGGTCCATAGTGTTCTAATTCACCTCAGCTGGTCCATAGTGTTCTATATTACCTCAGCTTGTCCATAGTGTTCTGTATTACCTCAGCTGGTCCATAGTGTTCTAATTTACCTCAGCTTGTCCATAGGGTTCTAATTTACCTCAGCTGGTCCATTGTGTTCTAATTTACCTCAGCTGGTCCATAGTGTTCTAATTCACCTCAGCTGGTCCATATGGTTCTAATTCACCTCAGCTGGTCCATAGTGTTCTAATTCACCTCAGCTGGTCCATAGTGTTCTAATTTACCTCAGCTGGTCCATAGTGTTCTATATTACCTCAGCTTGTCCATAGTGTTCTAATTCACCTCAGCTGGTCCATAGGGTTCTAATTCACCTCAGCTTGTCCATAGTGTTCTATATTACCTCAGCTGATCCATAGTGTTCTATATTACCTCAGCTTGTCCATAGTGTTCTAATTCACCTCAGCTTGTCCATAGTGTTCTATATTACCTCAGCTGGTCCATAGTGTTCTATATTACCTCAGCTTGTCCATAGTGTTCTATATTACCTCAGCTTGTCCATAGTGTTCTAATTTACCTCAGCTGGTCCATAGTGTTCTATATTACCTCAGCTTGTCCATAGGGTTCTATATTACCTCAGCTGGTCCATAGTGTTCTATATTACCTCAGCTTGTCCATAGTGTTCTATATTACCTCAGCTTGTCCATAGTGTTCTAATTCACCTCAGCTGGTCCATAGTGTTCTATATTACCTCAGCTTGTCCATAGTGTTCTATATTACCTCAGCTTGTCCATAGTGTTCTATATTACCTCAGCTTGTCCATAGTGTTCTATATTACCTCAGCTGGTCCATAGTGTTCTATATTACCTCAGCTTGTCCATAGTGTTCTATATTACCTCAGCTGGTCCATAGTGTTCTATATTACCTCAGCTTGTCCATAGTGTTCTATATTACCTCAGCTGGTCCATAGTGTTCTATATTACCTCAGCTTGTCCATAGTGTTCTAATTCACCTCAGCTGGTCCATAGTGTTCTAATTCACCTCAGCTGGTCCATAGTGTTCTATATTACCTCAGCTTGTCCATAGTGTTCTAATTCACCTCAGCTGGTCCATAGTGTTCTATATTACCTCAGCTTGTCCATAGTGTTCTAATTCACCTCAGCTGGTCCATAGTGTTCTAATTCACCTCAGCTGGTCCATAGTGTTCTATATTACCTCAGCTTGTCCATAGTGTTCTGTATTACCTCAGCTGGTCCATAGTGTTCTAATTTACCTCAGCTTGTCCATAGGGTTCTAATTTACCTCAGCTGGTCCATTGTGTTCTAATTTACCTCAGCTGGTCCATAGTGTTCTAATTCACCTCAGCTGGTCCATATGGTTCTAATTCACCTCAGCTGGTCCATAGTGTTCTAATTCACCTCAGCTGGTCCATAGTGTTCTAATTTACCTCAGCTGGTCCATAGTGTTCTATATTACCTCAGCTTGTCCATAGTGTTCTAATTCACCTCAGCTGGTCCATAGGGTTCTAATTCACCTCAGCTTGTCCATAGTGTTCTATATTACCTCAGCTGATCCATAGTGTTCTATATTACCTCAGCTTGTCCATAGTGTTCTAATTCACCTCAGCTTGTCCATAGTGTTCTATATTACCTCAGCTGGTCCATAGTGTTCTATATTACCTCAGCTTGTCCATAGTGTTCTATATTACCTCAGCTTGTCCATAGTGTTCTAATTTACCTCAGCTGGTCCATAGTGTTCTATATTACCTCAGCTTGTCCATAGGGTTCTATATTACCTCAGCTGGTCCATAGTGTTCTATATTACCTCAGCTTGTCCATAGTGTTCTATATTACCTCAGCTTGTCCATAGTGTTCTAATTCACCTCAGCTGGTCCATAGTGTTCTATATTACCTCAGCTTGTCCATAGTGTTCTATATTACCTCAGCTTGTCCATAGTGTTCTATATTACCTCAGCTTGTCCATAGTGTTCTATATTACCTCAGCTGGTCCATAGTGTTCTATATTACCTCAGCTGGTCCATAGTGTTCTTTATTATCTCAGCTGGTCCATAGTGTTCTATATTACCTCAGCTTGTCCATAGTGTTCTAATTCACCTCAGCTTGTCCATAGTGTTCTATATTACCTCAGCTTGTCCATAGTGTTCTAATTTACATCAGCTTGTCCATAGTGTTCTAATTTACCTCAGCTTGTCCATAGTGTTCTAATTCACCTCAGCTTGTCCATAGTGTTCTAATTTACCTCAGCTTGTCCATAGTGTTCTATATTACCTCAGCTGGTCCATAGTGTTCTATATTACCTCAGCTTGTCCATAGTGTTCTATATTACCTCAGCCTGTCCATAGTGTTCTATATTACCTCAGCTTGTCCATAGTGTTCTATATTACCTCAGCTGGTCCATATGGTTCTAATTCACCTCAGCTTGTCCATAGTGTTCTAATTTACCTCAGCTTGTCCATAGTGTTCTAATTTACCTCAGCTTGTCCATAGTGTTCTATATTACCTCAGCTGGTCCATAGTGTTCTATATTACCTCAGCTTGTCCATAGTGTTCTAATTCACCTCAGCTGGTCCATAGTGTTCTATATTACCTCAGCTTGTCCATAGTGTTCTAATTCACCTCAGCTGGTCCATAGTGTTCTATATTACCTCAGCTTGTCCATAGTGTTCTATATTACCTCAGCTGGTCCATAGTGTTCTATATTACATCAGCTTGTCCATAGTGTTCTAATTCACCTCAGCTTGTCCATAGTGTTCTATATTACCTCAGCTGGTCCATAGTGTTCTATATTACCTCATCTTGTCCATAGTGTTCTAATTCACCTCAGCTGGTCCATAGTGTTCTATATTACCTCAGCTTGTCCATAGTGTTCTAATTTACCTCAGCTGGTCCATAGTGTTCTATATTACCTCAGCTTGTCCATAGTGTTCTATATTACCTCAGCTTGTCCATAGTGTTCTATATTACCTCAGCTTGTCCATAGTGTTCTATATTACCTCAGCTGGTCCATAGTGTTCTAATTCACCTCAGCTGGTCCATAGTGTTCTATATTACCTCAGCTTGTCCATAGTGTTCTATATCACCTCAGCTTGTCCATAGTGTTCTAATTTACCTCAGCTTGTCCATAGTGTTCTATATTACCTCAGCTTGTCCATAGTGTTCTAATTTACCTCAGCTGGTCCATAGTGTTCTAATTTACCTCAGCTTGTCCATAGTGTTCTATATTTCCTCAGCTTGTCCATAGTGTTCTAATTCACATCAGCTTGTCCATAGTGTTCTAATTCACCTCAGCTTGTCCATAGGGTTCTAATTCACCTCAGCTTGTCCATAGGGTTCTAATTTACCTCAGCTGGTCCATAGGGTTCTAATTCACCTCAGCTTGTCCATAGGGTTCTAATTCACCTCAGCTTGTCCATAGTGTTCTAATTCACCTCAGCTTGTCCATAGTGTTCTAATTCACCTCAGCTTGTCCATAGTGTTCTATATTACCTCAGCTTGTCCATAGGGTTCTAATTTACCTCAGCTGGTCCATAGGGTTCTGTATTACCTCAGATTGTCCATAGGGTTCTAATTCACCTCATCTTGTCCATAGGGTTCTTCTTGTTGGTGAAGAGTAGTCTCAGGAGGGTCTTTCTCTTGATGGAGACGATGAGGCCGGCTCCCAGGAAGGTTATTAGAGTCAACAGGACCCCCACCGCCACGCCACCGTAGTCTGGGAAATGACATCAGAGACAGACATGAAGTACATGAAAACAGCAATACCTTTTGAACCTGGGGAGCCAGATCCTGTGGTAGAAACAATGGCCATCTATAGCAGCATGGCTAGTCTCAATGAGGAACACTGGAATTAGCTACAATGGCCAACTATAGCAACATGGCTAGTCTCAATGAGGAACAATGGCATTAGCTACAATGGCCAACTATAGCAACATTGCTAGTCTCAATGAGGAACAATGGAATTAGCTACAATGGTCATCTATAGCAACATTGCTAGTCTCAATGAGGAACAATGGAATTAGCTACAATGGCCATCTATAGCAGCATGGCTAGTCTCAATGAGGAACAATGGCATTAGCTACAATGGCCAACTATAGCAACATGGCTAGTCTCAATGAGGAACAATGGCATTAGCTACAATGGCCATCTATAGCAACATGGCTAGTCTCAATGAGGAACAATGGCATTAGCTACAATGGCCATCTATAGCAACATGGCTAGTTTCATTGAGGAACAATGGCATTAGCTACAATGGCCAACTATAGCAACATTGCTAGTCTCAATGAGGAACAATGAAATTAGCTACAATGGTCATCTATAGCAACATTGCTAGTCTCAATGAGGAACAATGGAATTAGCTACAATGGTCATCTATAGCAACATGGCTAGTCTCAATGAGGAACAATGGCATTAGCTACAATTGCCATCTATAGCAACATGGCTAGTCTCAATGAGGAACAATGGCATTAGCTACAATGGCCATCTATAGCAACATGGCTAGTCTCAATGAGGAACATTGGAATTTCAATTAACAATCTGAAATGACTAAATGGATAAGGAATTGACCCCAAGCCTACTTTGCATGACATTATAGCAGACTTTTGGGTTGGTAACAATGGGTACCTGCTAGCCTCATCGGTCCACTGTCCACACTTCCCCCGAAGCCTGCCTTGTCACAGAAGGGAGGAGCCCAGTGGGCCTCACAGTGGCAGTTCTTGTTGTTATTACACACCTGTAGGTAGGAAACCACAACATATTGTTGTTATAACACACCTGTAGGTAGGAAACCACAACATATTGTTGTTATAACACACTTGTAGGTAGGAAACCACAACATATTGTAGTTATAACACACCTGTAGGTAGTATACCACAACATATTGTAGTTATATCACACCTGTAGGTAGTATACCACAACATATTGTAGTTATATCACACCTGTAGGTAGTATACCACAACATATTGTAGTTATATCACACCTGTAGGTAGTATACCACAACATATTGTAGTTATATCACACCTGTAGGTAAGAAACCACAACATATTGTAGTTATATCACACCTGTAGGTAGTATACCACAACATATTGTAGTTATATCACACCTGTAGGTAGTATATCACAACATATCACACCTGTAGGTAGTATATCACAACATATCACACCTGTAGGTAGTATATCACAACATATCACACCTGTAGGTAGTATATCACAACATATCACACCTGTAGGTAGTATACCACAACATATTGTAGTTATATCACACCTGTAGGTAGGAAACCACAACATATTGTTGTTATAACACACCTGTAGGTAGTATATCACAACATATTGTAGTTATAACACACCTGTAGGTAGTATACCACAACATATTGTAGTTATTACACACCTGTAGGTAGTATATCA
>NC_143044.1:60247500-60267500 GCF_057628025.1 Oncorhynchus mykiss | reverse complement strand
AGTGACAGAGAGAGAGAGAGAGAGACAGAGAGAGAGAGAGAGAGAGAGAGAGAGAGAGACAGAGAGAGACAGAGAGAGACAGAGAGAGAGACAGAGAGAGAGAGAGAGAGACAGAGAGAGAGAGAGAGAGAGAGAGGGGGGGGGGTTGAGGGAGGGAGAGAGAGATGGGGGGAGGAAGAGCGAGAGAGAGAGAGAGAGCGAGAGAGAAAGAGAGAGAGAGGGGGGGGGTTAGGGCGGAGAGGGAAGGAGAAAGAGAGGGGGGAGAGAGAGAAAGTGAGAGAGAGAAAATTAGGCAACAACAAATTCAATCCCTTCTAGACAATTTCCTGGACAAAATGTTTCTCTGTAATAGTGAAGGTGTAAACTTGGCAGTAGAAAACCTGAACAGTATATTTAAACTCTCAGCTTCCCTATCAAAAATAAATAAATTACAAGCAGACAACCTGAGAAAATGAACAACAATGACAAATGGTTTTATGAAGAACGCCGTGTTTCTCAAGAAAGAAATTGAGAAACTTGTCCAACCAAAAACATAGAGACCCTGAAAACCCGAGTCTACTCCTTCACTACGGTGAATCACTAAAACAATACAGAAATACACTACGGAAAAAGAAGGAACAGCATGTCAGAAATCAGCTCAATGTAACTGAAGAATCCATAGACTCTAACCACTTCTGGGAAAATTGGAAAACACTAAACAAACAACACCACGAAGAGACATCTATCCAAAACGGAGATGTATGGATAAACCACTTCTCCAATCTTTTTGGCTCTATAACAAAGAACAAACAGCAAAAACATATACATGATCAAATACAAATCTTAGATTCAACTATTAAAGACGACCAGAACCCACTGGATTCTCCAAATACATTGAACAAAAACACAGGACAAAATAAAAACCCTCCAACCCAAAAAGGCCTGTGGTGTTGATGGTATCCTAAACAAAATGAATATACAGACCACAAATTCCAATTGGCTAAAACTCTTTAACATCATCCTCAGCTCTGGCATCTTCCTCAGTATTTGGAACCAAGGACTGATCACCCCAATCCACAAAAGTGGAGACAAATTTGACCCCAATAACTACCGTGGAATATGCGTCAACAGTAACCTTGGGAAAATCCTCTGCATTATCATTAACAGCAGACTCGTACATTTCCTCAATGAAAACAACGTACTGAGCAAATGTCAAATTGGCTTTTTACCAAATTACCGTACAACAGACCATGTATTCACCCTGCACACCCTAATTGACAAACAAACAAACCAAAACAAAGGCAAAGTCTTCTCATGCTTTGTTGATTTTCAAAAAAAGCTTTTGACTCAATTTGGCACGAGGGCCTGCTAAACAAGCAGCAAGGTTAAACAGTGAAGAACAAACACCATTGTAAATACAACCCATATTTATGTTTATTTATTTTCCCTTTTGTACTTTAACTATTTGCACATCGTTACAACACTGTATGTACATAATATGACATTTGTTGTCTTTATTATTTTGGAACTTCTGTGTGTTAAATGTTTACTGTTCACTTTTATTTATTTCATTTTTGTTAATTATCTACTTCACTTGCTTTGGCAACGTTAACATATGTTTCCCATGCCAATAAAGCCCCTAAAATGAAATTGAAATGAGATAGAGAGAGACACAGACAGAGAACAGGCAGACAGAGAGAGAGCAGACCAGACCGATAGACAGGCAGGCAGAGAGAGAGAGAGAGAGAGAGAGAGAGAGAGAGAGAGAGAGAGAGGAGACAGACAGACAGACAGACAGACAGACAGACAGACAGACAGACAGACAGACAGACAGACAGACAGACAGACAGACTACACTGATGTCACCACCGTTAGATTCCACGGTCACTGCCCAGTGTTTAGGGCTGGAAAAAGGCCTTCCTAAAAAACTAAACTGGCTGTAACCAGTGTCACAGATCAATTGGACTCTACTGGCTAGTTCAGAGCTGTATATTTCAATGTAAATTTAAGTCTAATTCAAGTACCCTTTTCACGCTATCATGCTGACCCAAAACGTACAATGCTGAGCCAAACCATACAATGCTGACCCAAACCGTACAATGCTGAGTCAAACCATACAATGCTGACCTAAACCGTACAATGCTGAGCCAAACCATACAATGCTGACCTAAACCGTACAATGCTGAGCCAAACCATACAATGCTGACCTAAACCGTACAATGCTGAGCCAAACCATACAATGCTGAGCCAAAACGTACAATGCTGAGCCAAACCATACAATGCTGAGCCAAAACGTATATTGCTGACCCAAACCATACAACGCTGAATCAAACCATACAATGCTGACCCAAAACATACAATACTGAGTCAAACCATACAATGCTGACCCAAAACATACAATGCTGACCCAAACCATACAATGCTGACCCAAAACATACAATGCTGACCCAAACCATACAATGCTGACCCAAAACGTACCATGCTGAGCCAAACCGTACATTGCTGACCCAAACCATACAATGCTGACCCAAAACGTACAATGCTGACCCAAAACGTACCATGTTGAATCAAACCGTACCATGCTGAGCCAAACCGTACATTGCTGACCCAAACCATACAATGCTGACCCAAACCGTACAATGCTGACCCAAACCATACAATGCTGACCCAAACCGTACAATGCTGACCCAAACCATACAATGCTGACCCAAACCATACAATGCTGAATCAAACTGTACCATGCTAAGCCAAACCATACAATTCTGACCCAAACCATACAAGGCTGACCCAAAACTGTACAATGCTGACTCAGATATTTTCTTTCCCCATTGTCCTTCCCTGCACAGTTCGAGCTACTATTGTGGACACGTAACAAGAGGCCAGCACAGTTAACCTCTGTCAACAACAACAACAACACACTCTCTCCTGGATGGTCCGACGGCCCAGTGGTGTGAACAGGGTAACGGTGTTGAGTTCTCACCATGGCGTCGCCACACTTTGTGCCCGACATGACGAGGCCTGGGTCAGGCATGTCGTCCCCCAGGTAGACATGGGTCCCCCGGCACAGGATTCGGCCCCCCTCTTGTAGGGGGATGTTGGTTTCTATGGAGACGGCATTGGTGCCTATTATTGGCCGGTTGGCTCCTCCTTGACACTGTATTTTGCCACACTTAGCATCTCTGTAAACAACAACAAACAACAAACAACACCCCATTAATCACTAGATTAGAAAACACAACTAAAGGCATTCACCTGAATGATATTTCATTGTTACTGGAGCCAGAGTCTTAGCTGTCAAATAACTTGACTTTCTCTCCAAACATCTACAACAGTGGTGTCAAAATGATTTCCTGGAGGGCTGTGTGCCTGCTGGTTATTTCGTTATTTCCTTTCAATTTGTATCAAATTAAGACCTAGACAACCAGGTGAGGGGAGTTCTTAAACTAATCAATGACCTTAATTGATCGATCAAGTACAATGGAGGAGCGAAAACCTGCAGACACTGCAGATTTGAGATTAACGCCAGTGAACTACAGTAACTACTGTGTTGCTAGAACTACAGTAACTACTACAGTGTTCTGTTGTGTTAGGACTCTTTTCAACCCCAGTTTAGGTTCTGTTGTGTTGTCAGGACTCTTTTCAACCCCAGTTTAGATTGTGTTGTGTTAGGACTCTTTTCAACCCCAGTTTAGATTCTGTTGTGTTGGGACTCTTTTCAACCCCAGTTTAGATTCTGTTGTGTTGTCAGGACTCTTTTCAACCCCAGTTTAGGTTCTGTTGTGTTAGGACTCTTTTCAACCCCAGTTTAGATTATGTTTTGTTGGGACTCTTTTCAACCCCAGTTTAGGTTCTGTTGTGTTGTTAGGACTCTTTTCAACCCCAGTTTAGGTTCTGTTGTGCTGTCAGGACTCTTTTCAACCCCAGTTTAGGTTCTGTTGTGTTGTCAGGACTCTTTTCAACCCCAGTTTAGATTGTGTTGTGTTAGGACTCTTTTCAACCCCAGTTTAGATTATGTTTTGTTGGGACTCTTTTCAACCCCAGTTTAGATTCTGTTGTGTTGTCAGGACTCTTTTCAACCCCAGTTTAGGTTCTGTTGTGTTAGGACTCTTTTCAACCCCAGTTTAGATTATGTTTTGTTGGGACTCTTTTCAACCCCAGTTTAGGTTCTGTTGTGTTGTTAGGACTCTTTTCAACCCCAGTTTAGGTTCTGTTGTGCTGTCAGGACTCTTTTCAACCCCAGTTTAGATTCTGTTGTGCTGTTAGGACTCTTTTCAACCCCAGTTTAGATTCTGTTGTGTTAGGACTCTTTTCAAAAGCAGTTTAGGTTCTGTTGTGTTAGGACTCTTTTCAACCCCAGTTTAGATTCTGTTGTGTTAGGACTCTTTTCAAAAGCAGTTTAGGTTCTGTTGTGTTAGGACTCTTTTCAACCCCAGTTTAGATTCTGTTGTGTAAGGACTCTTTTCAACCCCAGTTTAGATTCTGTTGTGTTAGGACTCTTTTCAACCCCAGTTTAGATTCTGTTGTGTTAGGACTCTTTTCAACCCCAGTTTAGATTCTGTGCTGTTAGGACTTTTTTCAACCCCAGTTCCAGGGAAATCAGCAGAGAATCAGACAGAAAGAGTGGCTGTAGCCCAGTCCTACATTAGACTGTAGCCCAGTCCTACATTAGACTGAAACAGTGGCTGTAGCCCAGTCCTACATTAGACTTTAGCCCAGTCCTACATTAGACTGTAGCCCAGTCCTACATTAGACTGTAGCCCAGTCCTACATTAGACTTTAGCCCAGTCCTACATTAGACTGTAGCCCAGTCCTACATTAGACTGTAGCCCAGTCCTACATTAGACAAAAAGAGTGGCTGTAGCCCAGTCCTACATTAGACTGAAAGAGTGGCTGTAGCCCAGTCCTACATTAGACAGAAAGAGTGGCTGTAGCCCTACATTAGACTGTAGCCCAGTCCTACATTAGACTGTAGCCCAGTCCTACATTAGACTGTAGCCCAGTCCTACATTAGACTGTAGCCCAGTCCTACATTAGGCTGTAGCCCAGTACTACATTATAATGTATCCCAGTCCTACATTAGACTGTAGCCCAGTCCTACATTAGACTGTAGCCCAGTCTTACATTAGACTGAACAAGTGGCTGTAGCCCAGTCCTACATTAGACTGAACAAGTGGCTGTAGCCCAGTCCTACATTAGACTGAAAGAGTGGCTGTAGCCCAGTCCTACATTAGACAGAAATAGTGGCTGTAGCCCAGACCTACATTAGACTGTAGCCCAGTCCTACATTAGACTGTAGCCCAGTCCTACATTAGACTGAAACAGTGGCTGTAGCCCAGTCCTACATTAGACTGAAAGAGTGGCTGTAGCCCAGTCCTACATTAGACAGAAATAGTGGCTGTAGCCCAGACCTACATTAGACTGTAGCCCAGTCCTACATTAGACTGTAGCCCAGTCCTACATTAGACTGAAAGAGTGGCTGTAGCCCAGTCCTACATTAGACTGAAAGAGTGGCTGTAGCCCAGTCCTACATTAGACTGAAATAGTGGCTGTAGCCCAGTCCTACATTAGACTGAAAGAGTGGCTGTAGCCCAGTCCTACATTAGACAGAAATAGTGGCTGTAGCCCAGTCCTACATTAGACTGTAGCCCAGTCCTACATTAGACTGTAGCCCAGTCCTACATTAGACTGTAGCCCAGTCCTACATTAGACTGTAGCCCAGTCCTACATTAGGCTGTAGCCCAGTACTACATTAGAATGTATCCCAGTCCTACATTAGACTGTAGCCCAGTCCTACATTAGACTGTAGCCCAGTCCTACATTAGACTGTAGCCCAGTCCTACATTAGACTGTGTTTGTAGACTTTGTTTGTCATTGTATAAGGGTCTCAGTCAATCCCAGTCACATCCAGTTTTCTGTCATTGCTGCAATTAAGTCAATTAAGAGACCGTTGATGAATGATTCAGGTCAACATCCCAGAATAGCACCCTATTCCCTTGTTTAGTGCCCTGCTTTTGAGCAGAGGCCATTGGGCACTGGTAAAGAGTAGTGCACTAAACAGGAAATAGGAATCCATTTGGGACACGCCCACTAATGTCTCTGCCGTCTAAAGACAATTAAAGGGGATCGTTAAGAAGAACAAAACCCCTCCCCCTTTTAAAAAAATGCTAATTAAAATATTTCAAGAGTTTCAATAAAGTCTAGACTATGACATCACGTCTTCATTAAAGACAGACACTTTTTTCTCCCTTTTGTCTCCTGTTGTTGTCGTGGTTACCCTTTCAAATAAGTACAGCCTGGTAATTCTATACCCTTTTGTCTCCTGTTGTTGTCGTGGTTACACTTTCAAAGATGTACAGCCTGGTAATTCTATACCCTTTTGTCTCCTGTTGTTGTCGTGGTTACCCTTTTCAAAGATGTACAGCCTGGTAATTCTATACCCTTTTGTCTCCTGTTGTTGTCGTGGTTACCCTTTTCAAAGATGTACAGCCTGGTAATTCTATACCCGTTTGTCTCCAGTTGTTGTCGTGGTTACCCTTTCAAAGAACTACAGCCTGGTAATTCTATACCCTTTTGTCTCCTGTTGTTGTCGTGGTTACCCTTTCAAAGATGTACAGCCTGGTAATTCTATACCCTTTTGTCTCCTGTTGTTGTCGTGGTTACCCTTTCAAAGAAGTACAGCCTGGTAATTCTATATCCTTTTGTCTCCTGTTGTTGTCGTGGTTACCCTTTCAAAGATGTACAGCCTGGTAATTCTATACCCACGCACCACTGCGAACGGGTTTATTTGACTACGTTTTTGACTACTCACACCCCAGTTAAAGACCCGAGTGGTCGATAACGTTGTCAAATAAACCAATCACATTGTAGTATAGATAAAATGCAACGGGGGGGGGGTCTCTTTTCACATTTTATTTAAAAACCAGCACATGCTCAGAGACAGTGGATATGTGTACTGGTATGTCGTCTTACGGAGCTTCACACTTGGCAAAGGATCCCCTGGAGTCCTTCCCACAGTTCCCGTAGGGATCTCCTGCCGAGTTGACTCTCTCAAAGCAGATCCCTGGGGCGGGCTTGGCTCCTATCAGACATGGGGGACATATAACATCAGAGACAGACTGTAACTTCTCGGCCTTATCTGATATCGTCTTTCTGTGGTTTCCTCACATCCTCCTCTCCTCGAGGCTCCTCTCCTCCTTCTCAAACCCATTGGGGAGGAGCGGATTCGAGGCTCTCTACTCTCTACCTGTTCTCTACTCACCCTGACCCCAGGGAGTGATCAGACCCTGTTCTCTACTCACCCTGACCCCAGAGAGTGAACAGACCCTGTTCTCTACTCACCCTGACCCCAGAGAGTGATCAGACCCTGTTCTCTACTCACCCTGTCCCCAGAGAGTGATCAGACCCTGTTCTGTACTCACCCTGACCCCAGAGAGTGAACAGGCCCTGTTCTCTACTCACCCTGGCCCCAGGGAGTGATCAGACCCTGTTCTCTACTCACCCTGACCCCAGAGAGTGATCAGAACCTGTTCTGTACTCACCCTGGCCCCAGGGAGTGATCAGACCCTGTTCTCTACTCACCCTGGCCCCAGAGAGTGATCAGACCCTGTTCTCTACTCACCCTGACCCCAGAGAGTGCTCAGACCCTGTACTCTACTCACCCTGACCCCAGAGAGTGAACCGACCCTGTTCTCTACTCACCCTGACCCCAGAGAGTGATCAAACCCTGTCCTCTACTCACCCTGACCCCAGAGAGTGAACAGACCCTGTTCTCTACTCACCCTGACCCCAGATAGTGATCAGACCCTGTTCTCTACTCACCCTGACCCCAGAGAGTGATCAGACCCTGTTCTGTACTCACCCTGGCCCCAGAGAGTGATCAGACCCTGTTCTCTACTCACCCTGACCCAGGAGAGTGATCAGACCCTGTTCTGTACTCACCCTGGCCCCAGATAGTGATCAGACCCTGTTCTGTACTCACCCTGACCCCAGAGAGTGATCAGACCATGTTCTCTACTCACCCTGACACCAGAGAGCGATCCGACCCTGTTCTCTACTCACCCTGAACCCAGAGAGTGATCAGACCCTGTTCTCTACTCACCCTGGACCCAGAGAGTGATCAGACCCTGTTCTCTACTCACCCTGGCCCCAGAGAGTGATGCACTGCTGCTCGTGTGTCTGGCAGATCCCATTGTAGCAGTGTCCATCCACGTTGTGACAGGCGTGCCCGTCATGCAGGTACACATTAGCAGGGCAATGGGGGTTGGCGCCGGTACAGAACTCTGGCAGGTCACATGAGTTACTGGAATCCCTGCACGGGGTGCCCGCTGCTTTCAGCTACAGACAGGTAGGCGGGCAGATAGACAGGCACACAGGCAGACAGACAGGCAGACAGACAGATAAGGAGGTGAGGCCTTGAGAGGCATGAAGGTCTGAAGTCTAAGAGAAACAGAAGAGGACAGACTACTTAGTTTACCTACTACTAACCCTACCCATTACATATGATTATAGAGTATCAAACAACTAGCCTAGCTACTACATATGATTATAAAGTATCAAACAACTAGCCTAGCTACTACATATGATTATAGAGTATCAAACAACTAGCCTAGCTACTACATATGATTATAGATTATAAAACAACTAGCCTAGCTACTACATATGATTAGAAAGTATCAAACAACTAGCCTAGCTACTACATATGATTATAGATTATAAAACAACTAGCCTAGCTACTACATATGATTATAGAGTATCAAAGAAACAACTAGCCTAGCTACTACATATGATTATAGAGTATCAAAGAAACAACTAGCCTAGCTACTACATATGATTATAGCTTATAAATCAACTAGCCTAGCTACTACCTATGATTATAAAGTATCAAACAACTAGCCTAGCTACTACATATGATTATAGATTATAAAACAACTAGCCTAGCTACTACATATGATTATAGAGTATCAAAGAAACAACTAGCCTAGCTACTACATATGATTATAGAGTATCAAAGAAACAACTAGCCTAGCTACTACATATGATTATAGAGTATCAAAGAAACAACTAGCCTAGCTACTACATATGATTATAGATTATCAAACAAACAACTAGCCTAGCTACTACATATGATTATAGAGTATCAAAGAAACAACTAGCCTAGCTACTACATATGATTATAGAGTATCAAAGAAACAACTAGCCTAGCTACTACATATGATTATAGAGTATCAAAGAAACAACTAGCCTAGCTACTACATATGATTATAGAGTATCAAAGAAACAACTAGCCTAGCTACTACATATGATTATAGAGTATCAAAGAAACAACTAGCCTAGCTACTACATATGATTATAGCTTATAAATCAACTAGCCTAGCTACTACCTATGATTATAGAGTATCAAACAACTAGCCTAGCTACTACATTTGATTATAGAGTATCAAACAACTAGCCTAGCTACTACATATGATTATAGCTTATAAATCAACTAGCCTAGCTACTACCTATGATTATGGAGGATCAAACAACTAGCCTAGCTACTGCATATGATTATAGATTATCAAACAACTAGCCTAGCTACTACATATGATTATAGAGGATCAATCAACTAGCTTAGCTACTACATATGATTATAGAGTATCAAACAACTAGCCTAGCTACTACATATGATTATAGATTATCAAACAAATAACTAGCCTAGCGACTACATATGAGTATAGAGTATCAAACAAACAACTAGCCTAGCTACTACATATGATTATAGAGGATCAAACAACTAGCCTAGCTACTACATATGATTATAGATTATCAAACAACTAGCCTAGCTACTATATATGATTATAGAGTATCAAACAACTAGCCTAGCTACTACATATGATTATAGAGTATCAAACAAACAACTAGCCTAGCTACTACATATGATTATAGATTATCAAACAAACAACTAGCCTAGCTACTACATATGATTATAGAGTATCAAACAAACAACTAGCCTAGCTACTACATATGATTATAGAGGATCAAACAAACAACTAGCCTAGCTACTACATATGATTATAGATTATCAAACAAACAACTAGCCTAGCTACTACCTATGATTATAGATTATAAAACAACTAGCCTAGCTACTACATATGATTATAGAGTATCAAAGAAACAACTAGCCTAGCTACTACATATGATTATAGAGTATCAAAGAAACAACTAGCCTAGCTACTACATATGATTATAGCTTATAAATCAACTAGCCTAGCTACTACCTATGATTATAAAGTATCAAACAACTAGCCTAGCTACTACATATGATTATAGATTATAAAACAACTAGCCTAGCTACTACATATGATTATAGAGTATCAAAGAAACAACTAGCCTAGCTACTACATATGATTATAGAGTATCAAAGAAACAACTAGCCTAGCTACTACATATGATTATAGAGTATCAAAGAAACAACTAGCCTAGCTACTACATATGATTATAGATTATCAAACAAACAACTAGCCTAGCTACTACATATGATTATAGAGTATCAAAGAAACAACTAGCCTAGCTACTACATATGATTATAGAGTATCAAAGAAACAACTAGCCTAGCTACTACATATGATTATAGAGTATCAAAGAAACAACTAGCCTAGCTACTACATATGATTATAGAGTATCAAAGAAACAACTAGCCTAGCTACTACATATGATTATAGAGTATCAAAGAAACAACTAGCCTAGCTACTACATATGATTATAGCTTATAAATCAACTAGCCTAGCTACTACCTATGATTA
This sequence comes from Oncorhynchus mykiss, assembly GCF_057628025.1. NCBI lineage: Eukaryota > Metazoa > Chordata > Actinopteri > Salmoniformes > Salmonidae > Oncorhynchus > Oncorhynchus mykiss. Next base: position 60,256,740 of record NC_143044.1, on the reverse strand, counting down.
TAGAGTATCAAACAACTAGCCTAGCTACTACATTTGATTATAGAGTATCAAACAACTAGCCTAGCTACTACATATGATTATAGCTTATAAATCAACTAGCCTAGCTACTACCTATGATTATGGAGGATCAAACAACTAGCCTAGCTACTGCATATGATTATAGATTATCAAACAACTAGCCTAGCTACTACATATGATTATAGAGGATCAATCAACTAGCTTAGCTACTACATATGATTATAGAGTATCAAACAACTAGCCTAGCTACTACATATGATTATAGATTACCAAACAAATAACTAGCCTAGCGACTACATATGAGTATAGAGTATCAAACAAACAACTAGCCTAGCTACTACATATGATTATAGAGGATCAAACAACTAGCCTAGCTACTACATATGATTATAGATTATCAAACAACTAGCCTAGCTACTATATATGATTATAGAGTATCAAACAACTAGCCTAGCTACTACATATGATTATAGAGTATCAAACAAACAACTAGCCTAGCTACTACATATGATTATAGATTATCAAACAAACAACTAGCCTAGCTACTACATATGATTATAGAGTATCAAACAAACAACTAGCCTAGCTACTACATATGATTATAGAGGATCAAACAAACAACTAGCCTAGCTACTACATATGATTATAGATTATCAAACAAACAACTAGCCTAGCTACTACATATGATTACAGATTATCAAACAAACAACTAGCCTAGCTACTACATATTATTATAGAGTATCAAACAAACAACTAGCCTAGCTACTACATATGATTATAGAGGATCAAACAACTAGCCTAGCTACTACATATTATTATAGATTATCAAACAACTAGCCTAGCTACTATATATGATTATAGAGTATCAAACAACTAGCCTAGCTACTACATATGATTATAGAGTATCAAACAAACAACTAGCCTAGCTACTACATATGATTATAGAGGATCAAACAAACAACTAGCCTAGCTACTACATATGATTATAGAGTATCAAACAAACAACTAGCCTAGCTACTACATATGATTATAGATTATCAAACAACTAGCCTAGCTACTACATATGATTATAGATTATCAAACAACTAGCCTAGCTACTATATATGATTATAGAGTATCAAACAACTAGCCTAGCTACTACATATGATTATAGAGTATCAAACAAACAACTAGCCTAGCTACTACATATGATTATAGAGGATCAAACAAACAACTAGCCTAGCTACTACATATGATTATAGAGTATCAAACAAACAACTAGCCTAGCTACTACATATGATTATAGAGTATCAAACAACTAGCCTAGCTACTACATATGATTATAGATTATCAAACAAATAGCCTAGCTACTACATATGATTACAGAGGATCAAACAACTAGCCTAGCTACTACATATGATTATAGAGCATCAAACAGCTAGCCTAGCTACTACATATGATTATAGAGGATCAAACAACTAGCCTAGCTACTACATATGATTATAGAGGATCAAACAACTAGCCTAGCTACTACATATGATTATAGAGGATCAAACAACTAGCCTAGCTACTACATATGATTATAGAGTATCAAACAACTAGCCTAGCTACTACATATGATTATAGAGTATCAAACAACTAGCCTAGCTACTACATATGATTATAGAGGATCAAACAAACAACTAGCCTAGCTACTACATATGATTATAGAGTATCAAACAAACAACTAGCCTAGCTACTACATATGATTATAGAGGATCAAACAAACAACTAGCCTAGCTACTACATATGATTATAGAGGATCAAACAAACAACTAGCCTAGCTACTACATATGATTATAGAGTATCAAACAATCAACTAGCCTAGCTACTACCTATGATTATAGAGGATAAAACAACTAGCCTAGCTACTACATATGATTATAGAGGATCAAACAAACAACTCCAACTTTAAGGCATATTCCCCTTTTTATACCACTATGTATTTAAGCCATTTTGTGTGTGTGTGTGTGTGTGTGTGTGTGTGTGTGTGTGTGTGTGTGTGTGTGTGCGTGAAACAGGACCCCTTCCCTGTGAAAATAATGATTAAAGAAGATCTGAGTTTAAATGAGGGCTGTTGGCCAACAGGTCAGTCAGTCTCCTACCAGGCAGTCATGACAGCACTGTCCGTGAGCACACACAGCATCCCCCTTCAGAGTACAGGTTGTAGAGTTACAGCACGGGTTCATACACTCCTAGAGAGAGGAGAGGAGAGAGGGGGAGAGGGGGAGAGGGGAGAGGAGAGAGGGGGAGAGGGGAGAGGGGGAGAGAGAGAGGAGAGGTGGGGGGAGAGAGGAGAGGTGGGGAGAGAGGGTTCCAGAGAGAGGAGAGGTGGGGGGAGAGAAGAGAGGTGGGGAGAGAGAGGAGAGGAGAGAGGGGGAGAGGGGAGAGGGGAGAGAGAGGAGAGGAGAGAGGGGGAGAGGGGAGAGGGGGAGAGGGGAGAGAGAGGAGAGGTGGGGAGAGAGAGGAGAGGTGGGGAGAGAGAGGAGAGATGGGGAGAGAGAGGAGAGGTGGGGAGAGAGAGGAGAGATGGGGAGAGAGAGGAGAGGAAGAAGGGGTTTACAAACCACCCAGATTAGATGTAATCTGAGAACACACGCACATCTCTAATGTTATCAGAGGGAACCCCACGCCAGGTCGTATTATATTCCTCCTCTCCTCCCTGGCAGAGGTCAGACAGTCAGGTAGAGTTACGTCCTGAAAGGATTTCTTCAACAACAGCTTCGGACAGGGAACACGGTCCCAGGTCCCCGTTGATGTAACATATCCTCTGTGGAACAGTGGAGGTATGAACATCTGGTCTACATTATGCATTATCAGAACCCTGCACTCGACCAATCAGTAGCTCTGAAACTCTGCACTCTACCAATCAGCAACTCTGGAAACCTGCACTCTACCAATCAGCAGCTCTGGAACCCTGCACTCTACCAATCAGCAGCTCTGGAACCCTGCACTCTACCAATCAGCAGCTCTGGAACCCTGCACTCTACCAATCAGCAGCTCTGGAACCCTGCACTCTACCAATCAGCAGCTCTGGAAACCTGCACTCTACCAATCAGCAGCTCTGGAACCCTGCACTCTACCAATCAGCAGCTCTGGAACCCTGCACTCTACCAATCAGCAGCTCTGGAACCCTGCACTCTACCAATCAGCAGCTCTGGAAACCTGCACTCTACCAATCAGCAGCTCTGGAACACTGCACTCTACCAATCAGCAGCTCTGGAAACCTGCACTCTACCAATCAGCAGCTCTGGAACCCTGCACTCTACCAATCAGCAGCTCTGGAAACCTGCACTCTACCAATCAGCAGCTCTGGAACCCTGCACTCTACCAATCAGCAGCTCTGGAACCCTGCACTCTACCAATCAGCAGCTCTGAAACCCTGCACTCTACCAATCAGCAGCTCTGGAACCCTGCACGCTACCAATCAGCAGCTCTGGAACCCTGCACTCTACCAATCAGCAGCCCTGAAACCCTGCACTCTACCAATCAGCAGCTCTGGAACCCTGCATTGAACCCACAACCTTGGTGTTGTTAGACCACTTCCTATCTCCACTATCTCCACTCCTCTCAGAACAGCTTGGCTCAGGGCAGTAGTGGTTTGGTTCAGCTAGGCTCAGAACAGCTTGGTTTGGTTCAGCTTGGCTCAGAACAGCTTGGTTTGGTTCAGATTGGCTCAGAACAGCTTGGTTTGGTTCAGCTTGGCTCAGAACAGCTTGGCAAGGGGCAGTAGTGGTTTGGTTCAGCTTGGCTCAGGGCAGTAGAGGTTTGGTTCAGCTTGGCTCAGGGCAGTAGTGGTTTAGTTCAGCTTGGCTCAGGGCAGTAGTGGTTTGGTTCAGCTTGGCTAAGGGCAGTAGTGGTTTGGTTCAGCTTGGCTCAGGGCAGTAGTGGTTTGGTTCAGCTTGGCTCAGGGCAGTAGTGGTTTGGTTCAGCTTGGCTCAGGGCAGTAATGGTTTGGTTCAGCTTGGCTCAGGGCAGTAGTGGTTTGGTTCAGCTTGGCTCAGAACAGCTTGGTTTGGTTCAGCTTGGCTCAGAACAGCTTGGTTTGGTTCAGCTTGGCTCAGAACAGCTTGGCAAGGGGCAGTAGTGGTTTGGTTCAGCTTGGCTCAGGGAAGTAGAGGTTTGGTTCAGCTTGGCTCAGGGCAGTAGTGGTTTAGTTCAGCTTGGCTCAGGGCAGTAGTGGTTTGGTTCAGCTTGGCTCAGGGCAGTAGTGGTTTGGTTCAGCTTGGCTCAGGGCAGTAGTGGTTTTGTTCAGCTTGGCTCAGAACAGCATGGTTTGGTTCAGCTTGGCTCAGGGCAGTAGTGGTTTTGTTCAGCTTGGCTCAGAACAGCATGGTTTGGTTCAGCTTGGCTCAGAACAGCTTGGCACGGGCAGTAGTGGTTTGGTTCAGCTTGGCTCAGAACAGCATGGTTTGGTTCAGCTTGGCTCAGAACAGCTTGGCACGGGCAGTAGTGGTTTGGCTCAGCTTGGCTCAGAACAGCTTGGTTTGGTTCAGCTTGGCTCAGGGCAGTAGTGGTTTGGTTCAGCTTGACTCAGAATAGCTTGGTTTGATTCAGCTTGGCTCAGAACAGCTTAGTTTGGTTCAGCTTGGCTCAGAACAGCTTGGTTTGGTTCAGCTTGGCTCAGGGCAGTAGAGGTTTGGTTCAGCTTGGCTCAGGGCAGTAGTGGTTTAGTTCAGCTTGGCTCAGGGCAGTAGTGGTTTGGTTCAGCTTGGCTCAGGGCAGTAGTGGTTTGGTTCAGCTTGGCTCAGGGCAGTAGTGGTTTAGTTCAGCTTGGCTAAGGGCAGTAGTGGTTTAGTTCAGCTTGGCTCAGGGCAGTAGTGTCTTGGTTCAGCTTGGCTCAGGGCAGTAGTGGTTTGGTTCAGCTTGGCTCAGGGCAGTAGTGGTTTGGTTCAGCTTGGCTCAGGGCAGTAGTGGTTTAGTTCAGCTTGGCTCAGGGCAGTAGTGGTTTAGTTCAGCTTGGCTCAGGGCAGTAGAGGCTTGGTTCAGCTTGGCTAAGGGCAGTAGTGGTTTAGTTCAGCTTGGCTCAGGGCAGTAGTGTCTTGGTTCAGCTTGGCTCAGGGCAGTAGTGGTTTGGTTCAGCTTGGCTCAGGGCAGTAGTGGTTTGGTTCAGCTTGGCTCAGGGCAGTAGTGGTTTAGTTCAGCTTGGCTCAGGGCAGTAGTGGTTTAGTTCAGCTTGGCTCAGGGCAGTAGAGGCTTGGTTTAGCTTGGCTCAGGGCAGTAGTGGTTTGGTTCAGCTTGGCTCAGGGCAGTAGTGGTTTAGTTCAGCTTGGCTCAGGGCAGTAGAGGCTTGGTTCAGCTTGGCTCAGGGCAGTAGTGGTTTAGTTCAGCTTGGCTCAGGGCAGTAGTGGTTTAGTTCAGCTTGGTTCAGGGCAGTAGAGGCTTGGTTCAGCTTGGCTCAGGGCAGTAGAGGTTTGGTTCAGCTTGACTCAGGGCAGTAGTGGTTTGGTTGAGCTTGGCTCAGGGCAGTAGTGGTTTGGTTCAGCTTGGCTCAGGGCAGTGGTGGTTTGGTTCAGCTTGGCTCAGGGCAGTAGTGTTCATACAGTGTTAACGTGTCCCATCCCATTGCATCCCTACCATGACAAAACAGGACAACTTCCTACCTCCAGTTCTCCACAGTCACACTCCTCTCCTTCCTCCACGTATCCGTTGCCACACTTCTGTCCCCCGTAGAGAACCTTGACCTCAGGCATGTTGAACAGACACATCCCAACGCCCTTCTCCAGACTGGCAGACAGATCCTTTATACTACAGGAGCTGAATACTGTAGGGAACGGGTACCTGGAGAGGAGAGAGAGAGAGGAGAACTACTGAATACTGTAGGGAACAGGTACCTGGAGAGGAGAGAGAGAGAGAGAGAGAGGAGAACTACTGAATACTGTTGGGAACAGGTACCTGGAGAGGAGAGAGAGAGAGGAGAACTACTGAATACTGTAGGGAACGGGTACCTGGAGAGGAGAGAGCGAGAGGAGAACTACTGAATACTGTAGGGAACAGGTACCTGGAGAGGAGAGAGAGACGGGAACTACTGAATACTGTAGGGAACAGGTACCTGGAGAGGAGAGAGAGAGAGAGGAGAACTACTGAATACTGTAGGGAACAGGTACCTGGAGAGGAGAGAGAGAGAGGAGAACTACTGAATACTGTAGGGAACAGGTACCTGGAGAGGAGAGAGAGAGAGGAGAACTACTGAATACTGTAGGGAACAGGTACCTGGAGAGGAGAGAGAGAGAGGAGAACTACTGAATACTGTAGGGAACAGGTACCTGGAGAGGAGAGAGAGAGAGGAGAACTACTGAATACTGTAGGGAACAGGTACCTGGAGAGGAGAGAGAGAGAGAGAGGAGAACTACCGAATACTGTAGGGAACAGGTACCTGGAGAGGAGAGAGAGAGAGGAGAACTACTGAATACTGTAGGGAACAGGTACCTGGAGAGGAGAGAGAGACGGGAACTACTGAATACTGTAGGGAACAGGTACCTGGAGAGGAGAGAGAGAGGAGAACTACTGAATACTGTAGGGAACGGGTACCTGGAGAGGAGAGAGAGAGAGAGGAGAACTACTGAATACTGTAGGGAACAGGTACCTGGAGAGGAGAGAGAGAGAGGAGAACTACTGAATACTGTAGGGAACAGGTACCTGGAGAGGAGAGAGAGAGAGAGAGAGAGAGAGGAGAACTACTGAATACTGTAGGGATCAGGTACCTGGAGAGGAGAGAGAGAGAGAGGAGAACTACTGAATACTGTGTGAGTGTGTGTTTGTCCTGGGCTCTGTCTGAGAAAACCTTTCTTCCAGACCTCATACAGCTTAATGCAGCAATGCTCTGGTAATAGACTGTACTGCTGGATGGCCATGTAGTGTACGTGATGGAGGGTGTGTGTGTGAGGAGAGAGAATGTGTGTGTGTGTGTGTGTGTGCCTGTTGGTGTGAGTGTGTGATTGTTCATACAAAGTATAACTCTTCCCTCTCCTCTATCTCCTCTATCTCCTCTCTCCCCTCTATCGCCTCTATCCCCTCTATCCCCTCTCCTCTATCTTCTCCCTCCTTCCCCTCTATCCCTTCCCCTCTATCTCCTCTATCCCCTCCCCTCTACCCCCTCCCTCTATCCCCTCTATCCCCTCTATCCCTCCACCCCCTCCCTCTATCCCTCTATCCCTCTATCCCCTCTATCACCTCTACCCCCTCCCTCTATCCCCTCTATCCCTCTATCCCCTCTATCCCTCTATCTACCCCCTCCCTCTATACCCTCTATCCCCTCTATCCCCTCTATCCCTCTATCCCCTCTATCTACCCCCTCCCTCTATACCCTCTATCCCCTCTATCCCCTCTATCCCTCTACCCCCTCCCCCTATCCCCTCTATCCCTCTATCACTCTATCCCCCTATATCCCCTTTATCCCTATATCCCCTCTATCCCCTCTATCCTACCCCCTCCCTCTATCCCCTCTATCTCCTCTATTCAATTCAATTCAATTCAATTCAAGGGCTTTATTGGCGTGGGAAACATGTGTTAACATTGCCAAAGCAAGTGAGGTAGACAACATACAAAGTGAAAATATAAAGTGAAAAACAACAAAAATTAACAGTAAACATTACACATACAGAGGTTTCAAAACAGTAAAGACATTACAAATGTCATATTATATATATATATATACAGTGTTTTAACAATGTACAAATGGTTAAAGGACACAAGATAAAATAAATAAGCATAAATATGGGTTGTATTTACAATGGTGTGTGTTCTTCACTGGTTGCCCTTTTCTCGTGGCAACAGGTCACAAATCTTGCTGCTGTGATGTCACACTGTGGAATTTCACCCAGTAGATATGGGAGTTTTTCAAATTTGGATTTGTTTTCGAATTCTTTGTGGATCTGTGTAATCTGAGGGAAATATGTCTCTCTAATATGGTCATACATTGGGCAGGAGGTTAGGAAGTGCAGCTCAGTTTCCACCTCATTTTGTGGGCAGTGAGCACATAGCCTGTCTTCTCTTGAGAGCCATGTCTGCCTACGGCGGCCTTTCTCAATAGCAAGGCTATGCTCACTGAGTCTGTACATAGTCAAAGCTTTCCTTAATTTTGGGTCAGTCACAGTGGTCAGGTATTCTGCCGCTGTGTACTCTCTGTTTAGGGCCAAATAGCATTCTAGTTTGCTCTGTTTTTTTGTTAATTCTTTCCAATGTGTCAAGTAATTATCTTTTTGTTTTCTCATGATTTGGTTGGGTCTAATTGTGCTGTTGTCCTGGGGCTCTGTAGGGTGTGTTTGTGTTTGTGAACAGAGCCCCAGGACCAGCTTGCTTAGGGGACTCTTCTCCAGGTTCATCTCTCTGTAGGTGATGGCTTTGTTATGGAAGGTTTGTGAATCACTTCCTTTTAGGTGGTTGTAGAATTTAACGGCTCTTTTCTGGATTTTGATAATTAGTGGGTATCGGCCTAATTCTGCTCTGCATGCATTATTTGGTGTTCTACGTTGTACACGGAGGATATTTTTGCAGAATTCTGCGTGCAGAGTCTCAATTTGGTGTTTGTCCCATTTTGTGAAGTCTTGGTTGGTGAGCGGACCCCAGACCTCACAACCATAAAGGGCAATGGGCTCTATGACTGATTCAAGTATTTTTAGCCAAATCCTAATTGGTATGTTGAAATTTATGTTTCTTTTGATGGCATAGAATGCCCTTCTTGCCTTGTCTCTCAGATCGTTCACAGCTTTGTGGAAGTTACCTGTGGCGCTGATGTTTAGGCCAAGGTATGTATAGTTTTTTGTGTGCTCTAGGGCAACAGTGTCTAGATTGAATTTGTATTTGTGGTCCTGGTGACTGGACCTTTTTTGGAACACCATTATTTTGGTCTTACTGAGATTTACTGTCAGGGCCCAGGTCTGACAGAATCTGTGCATAAGATCTAGGTGCTGCTGTAGGCCCTCCTTGGTTGGTGACAGAAGCACCAGATCATCGGCAAACAGCAGACATTTGACTTCGGATTCTAGCAGGGGGAGGCCGGGTGCTGCAGACTTTTCTAGTGCCCGCGCCAATTCGTTGATATATATGTTGAAGAGGGTGGGGCTTAAACTGCATCCCTGTCTAACCCCACGACCCTGTGTGAAGAAATGTGTGTGTTTTTTGCCAATTTTAACCGCACACTTGTTGTTTGTGTACATGGATTTTATAATGTCGTATGTTTTACCCCCAACACCACTTTCCATC
>NC_143044.1:60202500-60242500 GCF_057628025.1 Oncorhynchus mykiss | reverse complement strand
TGGAAGGTAGAGAGACTGAATACTAATACTGTAGTGATGGAAGGTAGAGAGACTGAATACTAATACTGTAGTGATGGAAGGTAGAGAGACTGAATACTAATACTGTAGTGATGGAAGGTAGAGAGACTGAATACTAATACTGTAGTGATGGAAGGTAGAGAGACTGAATACTAATACTGTAGTGATGGAAGGTAGAGAGACTGAATACTAATACTGTAGTGATGGAAGGTAGAGAGACTGAATACTAATACTGTAGTGATGGAAGGTAGAGAGACTGAATACTAATACTGTAGTGATGGAAGGTAGAGAGACTGAATACTAATACTGTAGTGATGGAAGGTAGAGAGACTGAATACTAATACTGTAGTGATGGAAGGTAGAGAGACTGAATACTAATACTGTAGTGGAGGAAGGTAGAGAGACTGAATACTAATACTGTAGTGATGGAAGGTAGAGAGAACAGAGAGACTGAATACTAATACTGTAGTGATGGAAGGTAGAGAGACTGAATACTAATACTGTAGTGATGGAAGGTAGAGAGACTGAATACTAATACTGTAGTGATGGAAGGTAGAGAGAACAGAGAGACTGAATACTAATACTGTAGTGATGGAAGGTAGAGAGACTGAATACTAATACTGTAGTGATGGAAGGTAGAGATACTGAATACTAATACTGTAGTGATGGAAGGTAGAGAGAACAGAGAGACTGAATACTAATACTGTAGTGATGGAAGGTAGAGAGACTGAATACTAATACTGTAGTGATGGAAGGTAGAGATACTGAATACTAATACTGTAGTGATGGAAGGTAGAGAGAACAGAGAGACTGAATACTAATACTGTAGTGATGGAAGGTAGAGAGACTGAATACTAATACTGTAGTGATGGAAGGTAGAGATACTGAATACTAATACTGTAGTGATGGAAGGTAGAGAGAACAGAGAGACTGAATACTAATACTGTAGTGGTGGAAGGTAGAGAGAACAGAGAGACTGAATACTAATACTGTAGTGATGGAAGGTAGAGAGACTGAATACTAATACTGTAGTGATGGAAGGTAGAGAGACTGAATACTAATACTGTAGTGATGGAAGGTAGAGAGACTGAATACTAATACTGTAGTGATGGAAGGTAGAGAGACTGAATACTAATACAGTAGTGATGGAAGGTAGAGAGAACAGAGAGACTGAATACTAATATTGTAGTGATGGAAGGTAGAGAGAACAGAGAGACTGAATACTAATACTGTAGTGGTGGAAGGTAGAGAGAACAGAGAGACTGAATACTAATACTGTAGTGATGGAAGGTAGAGAGACTGAATACTAATACTGTAGTGATGGAAGGTAGAGAGAACAGAGAGACTGAATACTAATACTGTAGTGGTGGAAGGTAGAGAGACTGAATACTAATACTGTAGTGGTGGAAGGTAGAGAGAACAGAGAGACTGAATACTAATACTGTAGTGGTGGAAGGTAGAGAGAACAGAGAGACGGAATACTAATATTGTAGTGATGGAAGGTAGAGAGAACAGAGAGACTGAATACTAATACTGTAGTGGTGGAAGGTAGAGAGAACAGAGAGACTGAATACTAATACTGTAGTGATGGAAGGTAGAGAGACTGAATACTAATACTGTAGTGATGGAAGGTAGAGAGAACAGAGAGACTGAATACTAATACTGTAGTGATGGAAGGTAGAGAGACTGAATACTAATACTGTAGTGATGGAAGGTAGAGAGACTGAATACTAATACTGTAGTGATGGAAGGTAGAGAGAACAGAGAGACTGAATACTAATACTGTAGTGATAGAAGGTAGAGAGACTGAATACTAATACTGTAGTGATGGAAGGTAGAGAGACTGAATACTAATACTGTAGTGATGGAAGGTAGAGAGACTGAATACTAATACTGTAGTGATGGAAGGTAGAGATACTGAATACTAATACTGTAGTGATGGAAGGTAGAGAGAACAGAGAGACTGAATACTAATACTGTAGTGATGGAAGGTAGAGAGACTGAATACTAATACTGTAGTGATGGAAGGTAGAGATACTGAATACTAATACTGTAGTGATGGAAGGTAGAGAGACTGAATACTAATACTGTAGTGATGGAAGGTAGAGAGAACAGAGAGACTGAATACTAATACTGTAGTGATGGAACGTAGAGAGAACAGAGAGACTGAATACTAATACTGTAGTGATGGAAGGTAGAGAGAACAGAGAGACTGAATACTAATACTGTAGTGATGTAAGGTAGAGAGAACAGAGAGACTGAATACTAATACTGTAGTGGTGGAAGGTAGAGAGACTGAATACTAATACTGTAGTGATGGAAGGTAGAGAGAACAGAGAGACTGAATACTAATACTGTAGTGATGGAAGGTAGAGAGAACAGAGAGACTGAATACTAATAATGTAGTTATGGAACGTAGAGAGAACAGAGAGACTGAATACTAATACTGTGGTTATGGAAGGTAGAGAGACTGAATACTAATACTGTAGTGATAGAAGGTAGAGAGAACAGAGAGACTGAATACTAATACTGTAGTGGTGGAAGGTAGAGAGACTGAATACTAATACTGTAGTGATGGAAGGTAGAGAGAACAGAGAGACTGAATACTAATACTGTAGTGATGGAAGGTAGAGAGACGGAATACTAATACTGTAGTGATGGAAGGTAGAGAGAACAGAGAGACTGAATACTAATACTGTAGTGATGGAAGGTAGAGAGACTGAATACTAATACTGTAGTGATGGAAGGTAGAGAGAACAGAGAGACTGAATACTAATACTGTAGTGATGGAAGGTAGAGAGAACAGAGAGACTGAATACTAATACTGTAGTGATGGAAGGTAGAGAGAACAGAGAGACTGAATACTGTAGTGATGGAAGGTAGAGAGACTGAATACTAATACTGTAGTGATGGAAGGTAGAGAGAACAGAGAGACTGAATACTAATACTGTAGTGATGGAAGGTAGAGAGACTGAATACTAATACTGTAGTGATGGAAGGTAGAGAGGCTGAATACTAATACTGTAGTGATGGAAGGTAGAGAGAACAGAGAGACTGAATACTAATACTGTAGTGATGGAAGGTAGAGAGACGGAATACTAATACTGTAGTGATGGAAGGTAGAGAGAACAGAGAGACTGAATACTAATACTGTAGTGATGGAAGGTAGAGAGACTGAATACTAATACTGTAGTGATGGAAGGTAGAGAGAACAGAGAGACTGAATACTAATACTGTAGTGATGGAAGGTAGAGAGAACAGAGAGACTGAATACTAATACTGTAGTGATGGAAGGTAGAGAGAACAGAGAGACTGAATACTGTAGTGATGGAAGGTAGAGAGACTGAATACTAATACTGTAGTGATGGAAGGTAGAGAGAACAGAGAGACTGAATACTAATACTGTAGTGATGGAAGGTAGAGAGACTGAATACTAATACTGTAGTGATGGAAGGTAGAGAGGCTGAATACTAATACTGTAGTGATGGAAGGTAGAGAGAACAGAGAGACTGAATACTAATACTGTAGTGATGGAAGGTAGAGAGACTGAATACTAATACTGTAGTGATGGAAGGTAGAGATACTGAATACTAATACTGTAGTGATGGAAGGTAGAGAGACTGAATACTAATACTGTATTGATGGAAGGTAGAGAGAACAGAGAGACTGAATACTAATACTGTAGTGATGGAAGGTAGAGAGACTGAATACTAATACTGTAGTGATGGAAGGTAGAGAGAACAGAGAGACTGAATACTAATACTGTAGTGATGGAAGGTAGAGAGAACAGAGAGACTGAATACTAATACTGTAGTGATGGAAGGTAGAGAGACTGAATACTAATACTGTAGTGATGGAAGGTAGAGAGACTGAATACTAATACTGTAGTGATGGAAGGTAGAGAGACTGAATACTAATACTGTAGTGATGGAAGGTAGAGAGACTGAATACTAATACTGTAGTGATGGAAGGTAGAGAGACTGAATACTAATACTGTAGTGATGGAAGGTAGAGAGACTGAATACTAATACTGTAGTGATGGAAGGTAGAGAGAACAGAGTTACTGAATACTAATACTGTAGTGATGGAAGGTAGAGAGACTGAATACTAATACTGTAGTGATGGAAGGTAGAGAGACTGAATACTAATACTGTAGTGATGGAAGGTAGAGATACTGAATACTAATACTGTAGTGATGGAAGGTAGAGAGACTGAATACTAATACTGTAGTGATGGAAGGTAGAGAGACTGAATACTAATACTGTAGTGATGGAAGGTAGAGAGAACAGAGTTACTGAATACTAATACTGTAGTGATGGAAGGTAGAGAGACTGAATACTAATACTGTAGTGATGGAAGGTAGAGAGAACAGAGAGACTGAATACTAATACTGTAGTGATGGAAGGTAGAGAGACGGAATACTAATACTGTAGTGATGGAAGGTAGAGAGAACAGAGATACTGAATACTAATACTGTAGTGATGGAAGGTAGAGAGACGGAATACTAATACTGTAGTGATGGAAGGTAGAGAGACTGAATACTAATACTGTAGTGATGGAAGGTAGAGAGAACAGAGATACTGAATACTAATACTGTAGTGATGGAAGGTAGCGAGACGGAATACTAATACTGTAGTGATGGAAGGTAGAGAGACTGAATACTAATACTGTAGTGATGGAACGTCGAGAGAACAGAGAGACTGAATACTAATACTGTAGTGATGGAAGGTAGAGAGACTGAATACTAATACTGTAGTGATGGAAGGTAGAGATACTGAATACTAATACTGTAGTGATGGAAGGTAGAGAGACTGAATACTAATACTGTAGTGATGGAACATAGAGAGAACAGAGAGACTGAATACTAATACTGTAGTGATGGAAGGTAGAGAGAACAGAGAGACTGAATACTAATACTGTAGTGATGGAAGGTAGAGAGACTGAATACTAATACTGTAGTGATGGAAGGTCGAGAGAACAGAGAGACTGAATACTAATACTGTAGTGATGGAAGGTAGAGAGACTGAATACTAATACTGTAGTGATGGAAGGTAGAGATACTGAATACTAATACTGTAGTGATGGAAGGTAGAGAGACTGAATACTAATACTGTAGTGATGGAAGGTAGAGAGACTGAATACTAATACTGTAGTGATGGAAGGTAGAGAGAACAGAGTTACTGAATACTAATACTGTAGTGATGGAAGGTAGAGAGACTGAATACTAATACTGTAGTGATGGAAGGTAGAGAGAACAGAGAGACTGAATACTAATACTGTAGTGATGGAAGGTAGAGAGACGGAATACTAATACTGTAGTGATGGAAGGTAGAGAGAACAGAGTTACTGAATACTAATACTGTAGTGATGGAAGGTAGAGAGACTGAATACTAATACTGTAGTGATGGAAGGTAGAGAGACTGAATACTAATACTGTAGTGATGGAAGGTAGAGATACTGAATACTAATACTGTAGTGATGGAAGGTAGAGAGACTGAATACTAATACTGTAGTGATGGAAGGTAGAGAGACTGAATACTAATACTGTAGTGATGGAAGGTAGAGAGAACAGAGTTACTGAATACTAATACTGTAGTGATGGAAGGTAGAGAGACTGAATACTAATACTGTAGTGATGGAAGGTAGAGAGAACAGAGAGACTGAATACTAATACTGTAGTGATGGAAGGTAGAGAGACGGAATACTAATACTGTAGTGATGGAAGGTAGAGAGAACAGAGATACTGAATACTAATACTGTAGTGATGGAAGGTAGAGAGACGGAATACTAATACTGTAGTGATGGAAGGTAGAGAGACTGAATACTAATACTGTAGTGATGGAAGGTAGAGAGAACAGAGATACTGAATACTAATACTGTAGTGATGGAAGGTAGCGAGACGGAATACTAATACTGTAGTGATGGAAGGTAGAGAGACTGAATACTAATACTGTAGTGATGGAACGTCGAGAGAACAGAGAGACTGAATACTAATACTGTAGTGATGGAAGGTAGAGAGACTGAATACTAATACTGTAGTGATGGAAGGTAGAGATACTGAATACTAATACTGTAGTGATGGAAGGTAGAGAGACTGAATACTAATACTGTAGTGATGGAACATAGAGAGAACAGAGAGACTGAATACTAATACTGTAGTGATGGAAGGTAGAGAGAACAGAGAGACTGAATACTAATACTGTAGTGATGGAAGGTAGAGAGACTGAATACTAATACTGTAGTGATGGAAGGTCGAGAGAACAGAGAGACTGAATACTAATACTGTAGTGATGGAAGGTAGAGAGACTGAATACTAATACTGTAGTGATGGAAGGTAGAGAGACTGAATACTAATACTGTAGTGATGGAAGGTAGAGAGACTGAATACTAATACTGTAGTGATGGAAGGTAGAGAGAACAGAGAGACTGAATACTAATACTGTAGTGATGGAACGTAGAGAGAACAGAGAGACTGAATACTAATACTGTAGTGATGGAAGGTAGAGAGACTGAATACTAATACTGTAGTGATGGAAGGTAGAGAGAACAGAGAGACTGAATACTAATACTGTAGTGATGGAAGGTAGAGAGACTGAATACTAATACTGTAGTGGTGGAAGGTAGAGAGAACAGAGAGACTGAATACTAATACTGTAGTGATGGAAGGTAGAGAGAACAGAGAGACTGAATACTAATACTGTAGTGGTGGAAGGTAGAGAGAACAGAGAGACTGAATACTAATACTGTAGTGATGGAAGGTAGAGAGACTGAATACTAATACTGTAGTGATGGAAGATAGAGAGACTGAATACTAATACTGTAGTGATGGAAGGTAGAGAGAACAGAGAGACTGAATACTAATACTGTAGTGATGGAAGGTAGAGAGACTGAATACTAATACTGTAGTAATGGAAGGTAGAGAGACTGAATACTAATACTGTAGTGATGGAAGGCAGAGAGAACATAGAGACTGAATACTAATACTGTAGTGATGGAACGTAGAGAGAACAGAGAGACTGAATACTAATACTGTAGTGATGGAAGGTAGAGAGAACAGAGAGACTGAATACTAATACTGTAGTGATGGAAGGTAGAGAGACTGAATACTAATACTGTAGTGATGGAAGGTCGAGAGAACAGAGAGACTGAATATTAATACTGTAGTGATGGAAGGTAGAGAGACTGAATACTAATACTGTAGTGATGGAAGGTAGAGAGACTGAATACTAATACTGTAGTGATGGAAGGTAGAGAGACTGAATACTAATACTGTAGTGATGGAAGGTAGAGAGAACAGAGAGACTGAATACTAATACTGTAGTGATGGAACGTAGAGAGAACAGAGAGACTGAATACTAATACTGTAGTGATGGAAGGTAGAGAGACTGAATACTAATACTGTAGTGATGGAAGGTAGAGAGAACAGAGAGACTGAATACTAATACTGTAGTGATGGAAGGTAGAGAGACTGAATACTAATACTGTAGTGGTGGAAGGTAGAGAGAACAGAGAGACTGAATACTAATACTGTAGTGATGGAAGGTAGAGAGACTGAATACTAATACTGTAGTGATGGAAGGTAGAGAGACTGAATACTAATACTGTAGTGATGGAAGGTAGAGAGAACAGAGAGACTGAATACTAATACTGTAGTGATGGAAGGTAGAGAGACTGAATACTAATACTGTAGTAATGGAAGGTAGAGAGACTGAATACTAATACTGTAGTGATGGAAGGCAGAGAGAACAGAGAGACTGAATACTAATACTGTAGTGATGGAACGTAGAGAGAACAGAGAGACTGAATACTAATACTGTAGTGATGGAAGGTAGAGAGAACAGAGAGACTGAATACTAATACTGTAGTGATGGAAGGTAGAGAGACTGAATACTAATACTGTAGTGATGGAAGGTCGAGAGAACAGAGAGACTGAATACTAATACTGTAGTGATGGAAGGTAGAGAGACTGAATACTAATACTGTAGTGATGGAAGGTAGAGAGACTGAATACTAATACTGTAGTGATGGAAGGTAGAGAGACTGAATACTAATACTGTAGTGATGGAAGGTAGAGAGAACAGAGAGACTGAATACTAATACTGTAGTGATGGAACGTAGAGAGAACAGAGAGACTGAATACTAATACTTTAGTGATGGAAGGTAGAGAGACTGAATACTAATACTGTAGTGATGGAAGGTAGAGAGAACAGAGAGACTGAATACTAATACTGTAGTGATGGAAGGTAGAGAGAACAGAGAGACTGAATACTAATACTGTAGTGGTGGAAGGTAGAGAGAACAGAGAGACTGAATACTAATACTGTAGTGATGGAAGGTAGAGAGACTGAATACTAATACTGTAGTGATGGAAGGTAGAGAGACTGAATACTAATACTGTAGTGATGGAAGGTAGAGAGAACAGAGAGACTGAATACTAATACTGTAGTGATGGAAGGTAGAGAGACTGAATACTAATACTGTAGTAATGGAAGGTAGAGAGACTGAATACTAATACTGTAGTGATGGAAGGTAGAGAGACTGAATACTAATACTGTAGTGATGGAAGGTAGAGAGAACAGAGAGACTGAATACTAATACTGTAGTGATGGAAGGTAGAGAGACTGAATACTAATACTGTAGTGATGGAAGGTAGAGAGAACAGAGAGACTGAATACTAATACTGTAGTGATGGAAGGTAGAGAGACTGAATACTAATACTGTAGTGATGGAACGTAGAGAGAACAGAGAGACTGAATACTAATACTGTAGTGATGGAAGGTAGAGAGAACAGAGAGACTGAATACTAATACTGTAGTGATGGAAGGTAGAGAGAACAGAGAGACTGAATACTAATACTGTAGTGATGGAAGGTAGAGAGAACAGAGAGACTGAATACTAATAATGTAGTGATGGAAGGTAGAGAGAACAGAGAGACTGAATACTAATACTGTAGTTATGGAAGGTAGAGAGACTGAATACTAATACTGTAGTGATGGAAGGTAGAGAGAACAGAGAGACTGAATACTAATACTGTAGTGATGGAAGGTAGAGAGACGGAATACTAATACTGTAGTGATGGAAGGTAGAGAGAACAGAGAGACTGAATACTAATACTGTAGTGATGGAAGGTAGAGAGACTGAATACTAATACTGTAGTCATGGAAGGTAGAGAGAACAGAGAGACTTAATACTAATACTGTAGTGATGGAAGGTAGAGAGAACAGAGAGACTGAATACTAATACTGTAGTGATGGAAGGTAGAGAGACTGAATACTAATACTGTAGTGATGGAAGGTAGAGAGAACAGAGAGACTGAATACTAATACTGTAGTGATGGAAGGTAGAGAGAACAGAGAGACTGAATACTACTACTGTAGTGATGGAAGGTAGAGAGACTGAATACTAATACTGTAGTGATGGAAGGTCGAGAGAACAGAGAGACTGAATACTAATACTGTAGTGATGGAAGGTAGAGAGACTGAATACTAATACTGTAGTGATGGAAGGTAGAGAGACTGAATACTAATACTGTAGTGATGGAAGGTAGAGAGAACAGAGAGACTGAATACTAATACTGTAGTGATGGAACGTAGAGAGAACAGAGAGACTGAATACTAATACTGTAGTGATGGAAGGTAGAGAGAACAGAGAGACTGAATACTAATACTGTAGTGATGGAAGGTAGAGAGACTGAATACTAATACTGTAGTGATGGAAGGTAGAGAGACTGAATACTAATACTGTAGTGATGGAAGGTAGAGAGAACAGAGAGACTGAATACTAATACTGTAGTGATGGAACGTAGAGAGAACAGAGAGACTGAATACTAATACTGTAGTGATGGAAGGTAGAGAGACTGAATACTAATACTGTAGTGATGGAAGGTAGAGAGAACAGAGAGACTGAATACTAATACTGTAGTGATGGAAGGTAGAGAGACTGAATACTAATACTGTAGTGGTGGAAGGTAGAGAGAACAGAGAGACTGAATACTAATACTGTAGTGATGGAAGGTAGAGAGAACAGAGAGACTGAATACTAATACTGTAGTGGTGGAAGGTAGAGAGAACAGAGAGACTGAATACTAATACTGTAGTGATGGAAGGTAGAGAGACTGAATACTAATACTGTAGTGATGGAAGATAGAGAGACTGAATACTAATACTGTAGTGATGGAAGGTAGAGAGAACAGAGAGACTGAATACTAATACTGTAGTGATGGAAGGTAGAGAGACTGAATACTAATACTGTAGTAATGGAAGGTAGAGAGACTGAATACTAATACTGTAGTGATGGAAGGCAGAGAGAACATAGAGACTGAATACTAATACTGTAGTGATGGAACGTAGAGAGAACAGAGAGACTGAATACTAATACTGTAGTGATGGAAGGTAGAGAGAACAGAGAGACTGAATACTAATACTGTAGTGATGGAAGGTAGAGAGACTGAATACTAATACTGTAGTGATGGAAGGTCGAGAGAACAGAGAGACTGAATATTAATACTGTAGTGATGGAAGGTAGAGAGACTGAATACTAATACTGTAGTGATGGAAGGTAGAGAGACTGAATACTAATACTGTAGTGATGGAAGGTAGAGAGACTGAATACTAATACTGTAGTGATGGAAGGTAGAGAGAACAGAGAGACTGAATACTAATACTGTAGTGATGGAACGTAGAGAGAACAGAGAGACTGAATACTAATACTGTAGTGATGGAAGGTAGAGAGACTGAATACTAATACTGTAGTGATGGAAGGTAGAGAGAACAGAGAGACTGAATACTAATACTGTAGTGATGGAAGGTAGAGAGACTGAATACTAATACTGTAGTGGTGGAAGGTAGAGAGAACAGAGAGACTGAATACTAATACTGTAGTGATGGAAGGTAGAGAGACTGAATACTAATACTGTAGTGATGGAAGGTAGAGAGACTGAATACTAATACTGTAGTGATGGAAGGTAGAGAGAACAGAGAGACTGAATACTAATACTGTAGTGATGGAAGGTAGAGAGACTGAATACTAATACTGTAGTAATGGAAGGTAGAGAGACTGAATACTAATACTGTAGTGATGGAAGGCAGAGAGAACAGAGAGACTGAATACTAATACTGTAGTGATGGAACGTAGAGAGAACAGAGAGACTGAATACTAATACTGTAGTGATGGAAGGTAGAGAGAACAGAGAGACTGAATACTAATACTGTAGTGATGGAAGGTAGAGAGACTGAATACTAATACTGTAGTGATGGAAGGTCGAGAGAACAGAGAGACTGAATACTAATACTGTAGTGATGGAAGGTAGAGAGACTGAATACTAATACTGTAGTGATGGAAGGTAGAGAGACTGAATACTAATACTGTAGTGATGGAAGGTAGAGAGACTGAATACTAATACTGTAGTGATGGAAGGTAGAGAGAACAGAGAGACTGAATACTAATACTGTAGTGATGGAACGTAGAGAGAACAGAGAGACTGAATACTAATACTGTAGTGATGGAAGGTAGAGAGACTGAATACTAATACTGTAGTGATGGAAGGTAGAGAGAACAGAGAGACTGAATACTAATACTGTAGTGATGGAAGGTAGAGAGAACAGAGAGACTGAATACTAATACTGTAGTGGTGGAAGGTAGAGAGAACAGAGAGACTGAATACTAATACTGTAGTGATGGAAGGTAGAGAGACTGAATACTAATACTGTAGTGATGGAAGGTAGAGAGACTGAATACTAATACTGTAGTGATGGAAGGTAGAGAGAACAGAGAGACTGAATACTAATACTGTAGTGATGGAAGGTAGAGAGACTGAATACTAATACTGTAGTAATGGAAGGTAGAGAGACTGAATACTAATACTGTAGTGATGGAAGGTAGAGAGACTGAATACTAATACTGTAGTGATGGAAGGTAGAGAGAACAGAGAGACTGAATACTAATACTGTAGTGATGGAAGGTAGAGAGACTGAATACTAATACTGTAGTGATGGAAGGTAGAGAGAACAGAGAGACTGAATACTAATACTGTAGTGATGGAAGGTAGAGAGACTGAATACTAATACTGTAGTGATGGAACGTAGAGAGAACAGAGAGACTGAATACTAATACTGTAGTGATGGAAGGTAGAGAGAACAGAGAGACTGAATACTAATACTGTAGTGATGGAAGGTAGAGAGAACAGAGAGACTGAATACTAATACTGTAGTGATGGAAGGTAGAGAGAACAGAGAGACTGAATACTAATAATGTAGTGATGGAAGGTAGAGAGAACAGAGAGACTGAATACTAATACTGTAGTTATGGAAGGTAGAGAGACTGAATACTAATACTGTAGTGATGGAAGGTAGAGAGAACAGAGAGACTGAATACTAATACTGTAGTGATGGAAGGTAGAGAGACGGAATACTAATACTGTAGTGATGGAAGGTAGAGAGAACAGAGAGACTGAATACTAATACTGTAGTGATGGAAGGTAGAGAGACTGAATACTAATACTGTAGTCATGGAAGGTAGAGAGAACAGAGAGACTTAATACTAATACTGTAGTGATGGAAGGTAGAGAGAACAGAGAGACTGAATACTAATACTGTAGTGATGGAAGGTAGAGAGACTGAATACTAATACTGTAGTGATGGAAGGTAGAGAGAACAGAGAGACTGAATACTAATACTGTAGTGATGGAAGGTAGAGAGAACAGAGAGACTGAATACTACTACTGTAGTGATGGAAGGTAGAGAGACTGAATACTAATACTGTAGTGATGGAAGGTCGAGAGAACAGAGAGACTGAATACTAATACTGTAGTGATGGAAGGTAGAGAGACTGAATACTAATACTGTAGTGATGGAAGGTAGAGAGACTGAATACTAATACTGTAGTGATGGAAGGTAGAGAGAACAGAGAGACTGAATACTAATACTGTAGTGATGGAACGTAGAGAGAACAGAGAGACTGAATACTAATACTGTAGTGATGGAAGGTAGAGAGAACAGAGAGACTGAATACTAATACTGTAGTGATGGAAGGTAGAGAGACTGAATACTAATACTGTAGTGATGGAAGGTAGAGAGACTGAATACTAATACTGTAGTGATGGAAGGTAGAGAGAACAGAGAGACTGAATACTAATACTGTAGTGATGGAAGGTAGAGAGACTGAATACTAATACTGTAGTAATGGAAGGTAGAGAGACTGAATACTAATACTGTAGTGATGGAAGGTAGAGAGACTGAATACTAATACTGTAGTGATGGAAGGTAGAGAGAACAGAGAGACTGAATACTAATACTGTAGTGATGGAAGGTAGAGAGACTGAATACTAATACTGTAGTGATGGAAGGTAGAGAGACTGAATACTAATACTGTAGTGATGGAAGGTAGAGAGACTGAATACTAATACTGTAGTGATGGAAGGTAGAGAGAACAGAGAGACTGAATACTAATACTGTAGTGATGGAAGGTAGAGAGACTGAATACTAATACTGTAGTGATGGAAGGTAGAGAGAACAGAGAGACTGAATACTAATACTGTAGTGATGGAAGGTAGAGAGACTGAATACTAATACTGTAGTAATGGAAGGTAGAGAGACTGAATACTAATACTGTAGTGATGGAAGGTAGAGAGAACAGAGAGACTGAATACTAATACTGTAGTGATGGAAGGTAGAGATACTGAATACTAATACTGTAGTGATGGAAGGTAGAGAGACTGAATACTAATACTGTAGTGATGGAAAGTAGAGAGACTGAATACTAATACTGTAGTGATGGAACGTAGAGAGAACAGAGAGACTGAATACTAATACTGTAGTGATGGAACGTAGAGAGAACAGAGAGACTGAATACTAATACTGTAGTGATGGAAGGTAGAGAGAACAGAGAGACTGAATACTAATACTGTAGTGATGGAAAGTAGACAGACTGAATACTAATACTGTAGTGATGGAAGGTAGAGAGAACAGAGAGACTGAATACTAATACTGTAGTGATGGAACGTAGAGAGAACAGAGAGACTGAATACTAATACTTTAGTGATGGAAGGTAGAGAGAACAGAGAGACTGAATACTAATACTGTAGTGATGGAAGGTAGAGAGAACAGAGAGACTGAATACTAATACTGTAGTGGTGGAAGGTAGAGAGACTGAATACTAATACTGTAGTGATGGAAGGTAGAGAGAACAGAGAGACTGAATACTAATACTGTAGTGATGGAAGGTAGAGAGAACAGAGAGACTGAATACTAATAATGTAGTGATGGAACGTAGAGAGAACAGAGAGACTGAATACTAATACTGTGGTTATGGAAGGTAGAGAGACTGAATACTAATACTGTAGTGATAGAAGGTAGAGAGAACAGAGAGACTGAATACTAATACTGTAGTGGTGGAAGGTAGAGAGACTGAATACTAATACTGTAGTGATGGAAGGTAGAGAGAACAGAGAGACTGAATACTAATACTGTAGTGATGGAAGGTAGAGAGACGGAATACTAATACTGTAGTGATGGAAGGTAGAGAGAACAGAGAGACTGAATACTAATACTGTAGTGATGGAAGGTAGAGAGACTGAATACTAATACTGTAGTGATGGAAGGTAGAGAGAACAGAGAGACTGAATACTAATACTGTAGTGATGGAAGGTAGAGAGAACAGAGAGACTGAATACTAATACTGTAGTGATGGAAGGTAGAGAGAACAGAGAGACTGAATACTGTAGTGATGGAAGGTAGAGAGACTGAATACTAATACTGTAGTGATGGAAGGTAGAGAGAACAGAGAGACTGAATACTAATACTGTAGTGATGGAAGGTAGAGAGACTGAATACTAATACTGTAGTGATGGAAGGTCGAGAGAACAGAGAGACTGAATGCTAATACTGTAGTGATGGAAGGTAGAGAGACTGAATACTAATACTGTAGTGATGGAAGGTAGAGAGGCTGAATACTAATACTGTAGTGATGGAAGGTAGAGAGAACAGAGAGACTGAATACTAATACTGTAGTGATGGAAGGTAGAGAGACTGAATACTAATACTGTAGTGATGGAAGGTAGAGATACTGAATACTAATACTGTAGTGATGGAAGGTAGAGAGACTGAATACTAATACTGTATTGATGGAAGGTAGAGAGAACAGAGAGACTGAATACTAATACTGTAGTGATGGAAGGTAGAGAGACTGAATACTAATACTGTAGTGATGGAAGGTAGAGAGAACAGAGAGACTGAATACTAATACTGTAGTGATGGAAGGTAGAGAGACTGAATACTAATAATGTAGTGATGGAAGGTAGAGAGACTGAATACTAATACTGTAGTGGTGGAAGGTAGAGA
Source organism: Oncorhynchus mykiss (assembly GCF_057628025.1). Lineage (NCBI taxonomy): Eukaryota > Metazoa > Chordata > Actinopteri > Salmoniformes > Salmonidae > Oncorhynchus > Oncorhynchus mykiss. Next base: position 60,227,147 of record NC_143044.1, on the reverse strand, counting down.
GACTGAATACTAATACTGTAGTGATGGAAGGTAGAGAGACTGAATACTAATACTGTAGTGATGGAAGGTAGAGAGAACAGAGAGACTGAATACTAATACTGTAGTGATGGAAGGTAGAGAGACTGAATACTAATACTGTAGTGATGGAAGGTAGAGAGACTGAATACTAATACTGTAGTGATGGAAGGTAGAGAGACTGAATACTAATACTGTAGTGATGGAAGGTAGAGAGAACAGAGAGACTGAATACTAATACTGTAGTGATGGAAGGTAGAGAGAACAGAGAGACTGAATACTAATACTGTAGTGGTGGAAGGTAGAGAGACTGAATACTAATGCTGTAGTGATGGAAGGTAGAGAGAACAGAGAGACTGAATACTAATACTGTAGTGATGGAAGGTAGAGAGACTGAATACTAATACTGTAGTGATGGAAGGTCGAGAGACTGAATACTAATACTGTAGTGATGGAAGGTAGAGAGACTGAATACTAATACTGTAGTGATGGAAGGCAGAGAGAACAGAGAGACTGAATACTAATACTGTAGTGATGGAAGGTAGAGAGAACAGAGAGACTGAATACTAATACTGTAGTGATGGAAGGTCGAGAGACTGAATACTAATACTGTAGTGATGGAAGGTAGAGAGACTGAATACTAATACTGTAGTGATGTAAATGAATACCCCCCTGAACTGGACAAAAATGAATGGCAACATATTGGCATTGGACAAACCATATACACGATGTCCAATACCACCCAATGTGGCGTTGATTCATGCAAAGTGTATTGCAAATGCCATATGGCAATTGCCAGTTGTAACACTTCAAAAATCCAACAGGGCGAGTGCGCTCCACCTTGGTTTTTCATATTGGGAATGTAACACAAGTCAACATCCAAAAGCAAAATTTTGAAAAAGTGATTTTTTTTTCAAAAACGTATCACCCCCAAAAAAAGTGCTTTCTGGACCGTTTTTCGAAATTCTTTCGAGTTTTTTGTCAATTACACATGTGTAAGAACTGTATGAATATACTTTTGTCCAATTTTATTATCATAATTTTTTTATTTTATTTATCTTGCGCATAAGGCATATGTTTTGTCCATTTGCAATATGATATCATAGGAAGTCAAAAGTCAAAAGTCAAAAATGTCAAAATTTTGTAAAAAACTTCACACCCTTAAAAAAGTGCTTTCTGGACCGTTTTTTGAAATTCTTTCGAATTTTGTGTCAATTACACATTTATAAGAACTGTATCAACATACCTAAGTCGTATTTTATTATCATAATTTTTTTTTTTTTTTTACTTGTGCATAAGGAATATGATTTGTCCATTTGCAATATGATTTCATAGGAAGTCAAAATTCAAAGTCAAAAGTAAAATTTTTTTGGGCCAAAATTTACTGAACTGATGAACTCGGGATGGCCGGGGAGTGATAGTTGTTCATTTCCATCACTCGTTGTGTTGATTTCATCATGTCCATTTGGTGATGTTTTTTTCACCATTGAATCATATTGCAAATGCACGTGCATTTGCAATATGTTTCAATGGGCATTTACCATCACAAATTTGGCATGCTATAAAAATCCTGCAGGAATGTGAAATTGACTGGCCCGATGAACTCAGGATGGCTGGGCAGTGATTCTGGTTCATCTCAATTGCTCGTTAGGGTTGATTTCATCATGTCCATTTGGTGATGTTTTTTCACTATAGAATCATATTGCAAATGCACGTGCATTGTTGTGCAACTGGTAATCCAAAAATAAAAATATTGTGATTTCATTATGTCCATTTGTTTATGTTTCCTTACTTTTTCAAAGTCACTGTGCATTTGCAATATGTTTTAATGGGCAGGTACCATCACAAATTTGTCATGCTATAAAAATCCTGCAGGAATGTGAAATTGACTGGCCCGATGAACTCGGGATGGCTTTGCAGTGATTCTGGTTCATCTCAATCGTTCGTTAGGGTAGATTTCAGAATGTCACTTTTGGTGATGGTACCTCACTGTTTAAACATATTGCAAATGGACAAGAGTCAAGTGGACAAGAGTCCATCAGTCAATTAGATATCATTCTGACACCAAACTGATACAAACTGACACCAAACCCACTTTTTCCAACTCGTTTAGTAGCCAACTATTACTGAGGCGACCCCGAATCCCAAGTTTCGGCTCGATAGGTCATTTGGTGTCCGAGAAAAACCCTAATTGGTGCTGAAAATCCACTGTTTTCCATGACTTGCTACGGGGTCCTTGAATGAGCTATCGGACAGAAACGTTGGGGTCTGTCTATATGGGCCGAGACGTTCGCAATGCACCTAGTCTTGCGACTCTGGGACATTTCTAAATGTCGTCATTTTCGTGATGCAAAAATGAATTGAAGGTATTGCAAATATACGAGGCTGTTTCTCGGTCCGAGAACCTTCTAGAACCACCTAACTCACCACGCACTATCGACATGAGGTCTAGAACAGGATTCTAAAGTTTCGGACCTCTAGGTCTGACGGTTCTTTTTTAGCTCAAACAAACCTAACTATTGCAGCCACTGTCTGTCTTTACGCACCCCAATACGTCCCTCCTTCCAAGTTGTGTTTTAGTGTGATTTATTTTTCCTTTGAATTTTTTGGGGAAAAATGACTGATTTACAGTTCATGGGGGTTGCCTAATCACACATATGAAGTTTTGGAAAGATCAGACTTTTTTAACCCTTCGAAACAGCCCCTGAGACACCAATTATTCCGGTTGGCACAGGAAGCTATAAATCAACACATATCCTCAGTGGGGTATGCTCTTACAGAATCCTGAGTTTTAAGTCCTCACGTTAAGAACTGACTGATTTACACAGGGTTGAATGCACTATGTCTATCAAACTGCAGGCAGGGTATGGGTAAACACTTTTAGGGTGGTTTTAACCACTTCCGGTTGGTCCAGGAAGCTTAGAATCAACACAGGTAGACCTCATAGTGGCCTGATGGACTGGTACCGAAGACAGGTTAATACGGCATTCATAACCCATATAGGCTTCAGGTTGAATTTAGGAGTGCAGGCAATGTATTCCTATGGGGAGAGAAGTCAATGCAAACTGTTTGATGTAAACACCTTCTTTAAGCTATTAAGGGTTAATGCCACACGGTCAAGGTTAGGCTTGCACGCATCGGGAGGACCTTAGGAACATTCCTGTGGTGGAATTTTTCTTCTCACACTAATGGTTCTCTCACTCTCACCCAAAATCAAATGACGTTGTGGGGCAGGCTTCATTTTGGGCCTACTAATCTAATGGTCGCTGCGCCTAGACCGAGCGAGCTACGGTCAAGCGGGATATCTCGTTGAACTCGGCACGGCCTAGGGATTATGGTAATGCCATTTCCTGCTCTCTGTGTCTTTAAGCATCGCACTTTATCACTCCATCCTTCCTGTGTGTGTGTGAGGGAGCTTTTCTTTGACATCTGTTGGGAGAAATGACTGATTTACAGTTCAGAAGGGTTACTTAGTCACACATATGAAGTTTTGGAGAGATGTGACTTTTTTAACCCTTCAAAACAGACAGTGTGACCCAATTAAAGGCACTTCCGGTTGGCACAGGAAGCTATAGGTAAACACATGTCTTGACTGAGGTAGCCTCTTACAGAATCCTGAGTTTTAAGTCTTTACGTTAAGAATTGACTGATCTACACAGGGTTGAATGCACTATGTCTATCAAACTGCAGGCAGGGTATGGGTATACACTTTTAGGGTGATTTTAACCACTTCCGGTTGCTTCAGGAAGCTTAGATTCGACACAGGTAGACCTCATAGTGGTCTGATGGACTGTCATAGAAGACAGGTTCATAAGGCATTCATAACCCACATAGGCTTCAGGTTGAATTTAGAGGTGCAGGCAATGTATTCCTATGGGGAGAGAAGTCAAAGCAAGCTGTTTCAAGTAAACACCTTCTTTTTCTGTGAAGGGTTAATGCCACACGGTCAAGGTTAGGCTTGCACGGATCAGGAGGACCTCAGGAACGTACCTGAGGTCGAATTGTGCTTCTCACCCTAACGGTTCTCTCACTGCCACCCAAAATCAAATGACATTGTGGGGCAGGCTTCATTTTGGGCCTTCTTTTTTTCAAGTTCGCTGCACTCAGAACGAGCTACGGTCAAGCGGGGCGTCTCGTTGAACTCGGCACAGTCTGGAGACTATGGTGATGCCATTTTTTGTGTTGATTTCAGAATGCCATTTTGGTGATGGTCCCTCTCCGTTTAAACATATTGCAAATGCACAAAAGTCAACTAGCAAGTCAGTGTCCATCAGTCAATTAGATGTCATTATGACACCAAACTGATATCAATTGACACCAAACCCACTTTTTCCTACTCATTTAGTAGCCAACTATCACATATGTCAGAGCAGGCCCATAATTCACAGCGCCTTCAGTTGAAAACATAATAAAAAGGTAAAACACATAGTTACGTTCTAGCTGCGGGTCCAGTTCGGACATTATGTGAAGTCCTATGTGAGGCGACCCCAAATCCCGAGTTTCGGCTCGATAGGTCATTTGGTGTCCGAGCAAAACCCTAATTGGTGCTGAAAATCCACTTTTTTCCATGCCTTGCTACGGGGTCCTTGAACGAGCTATCGGACAGAAACGTTGGGGTCTGTCTCTATGGGCCGAGCCGGTTTCAATGCACCTAGCCTTGCATCTCAGAGACTTTTCTAAATGTTGTCATTTTCGTAATGGTCAAAATGAATTGAAGGTATTGCAAATGTACGAGGCTGTTTCTCGGTCCGAGAACCTTCTAGAGCCACGTAACTCACCACGCACCATCGACCGGAGGTCTAGAACAGGTTTCTAAAGTTTCGGAACTCTAGGTCTGACGGTTCTTTTTTAGCTCGAACAAAGCTAACTATTGCAGCCACTGTCTGTCTCTACGCACCCCAATACGTCCCTCCTTCCAAGTTGTGTTTTAGTGTGATTTATTTTTCCTTTGACTTTTTTGGGGAAAAATGACTGATTTACAGTTCATGGGGGTTGCCTAATCACATATATGAAGTTTTGGACATATCTGACTTTTTTAACCCTTCGAAACAGCCCCTGAGACACCAATTATGGCACTTCCGGTTGGCACAGGAAGCTATAAGTCACATATCCTCATTGGGGTATGCTTTTACAGAATCCTGAGTTTTAAGTCTTTACGTTAAGAATTGACTGATTTACACAGGCTTGAATGCACTATGTCTGTCAAACTGCAGGCAGGGTATGGATATACACTTTTAGGGCGATTTTAACCACTTCCGGTTGGTCCAGGAAGCTTAGAAACAACACAGGTAGACCTCATAGTGGCCTGATGGACTGGTACCGAAGACAGGTTCATACGGCATTCATAACCCATATAGGCTTCAGGTTGAATTTAGGGGTGCAGGCAATGTATTCCTTTTACTGTTAAGGGTTAGTGCCACACGGTCAAGATTAGGCTTGCACAGATCGGGAGGACCTTAGGAACATTCCTGTGGTGGAATTTTTATAATAATAATTTCTCTATTTCCATTTTGGACCTGTAATCCCAGAAAAATGGCCACAACTCAAAAACCGTTGAGGCCTAGACGCCATCTTGTTCGGGGCCAACTGCCCATTATGCCAAACCTACGCTCACCAAGTTTCGGCTTCGAAATATTTTTCGTTTTCGAGATAAGGCCCCGTCGTGATTCGTGATGTTTTGCCAAATTGCCATATGATTCCTTATGCCCTCTTGTGGGAATTTCCGGGATAGTGGAAAAATGGTCCAAAACTTGTTTATTTTATAAAACGGAAACCGAATGTCCGACAAAGTTCATTCGATGACTTCCCGGTACTCTCCATTCACTGTTTCCAACTCTCCAACACTGTTTCCAACTCTCCAACCACTGTTTCCAACTCTCCAACCACTGTTTCCAACTCTCCAACTACTGTTTCCAACTCTCCAACACTTTTTCCAACTCTCCAACACTGTTTCCAACTCTCCAACCACTGTTTCCAACTCTCCAACCACTGTTTCCAACTCTCCAACTACTGTTTCCAACTCTCCAACACTTTTTCCAACTCTCCAACACTGTTTCCAACTCTCCAACCACTGTTTCCAACTCTCCAACCACTGTTTCCAACTCTCCAACCACTGTTCCCAACTCTCCAACCACGGTTCCCAACTCTCCAACCGCTGTTTCCAACTCTCCAACCACTGTTTCCAACTCTCCAACTACTGTTTCCAACTCTCCAACACTTTTTCCAACTCTCCAACACTGTTTCCAACTCTCCAACCACTGTTTCCAACTCTCCAACCACTGTTTCCAACTCTCCAACCACTGTTTCCAACTCTCCAACTACTGTTTCCAACTCTCCAACACTTTTTCCAACTCTCCAACACTGTTTCCAACTCTCCAACCACTGTTTCCAACTCTCCAACCACTGTTTCCAACTCTCCAACTACTGTTTCCAACTCTCCAACACTTTTTCCAACTCTCCAACACTGTTTCCAACTCTCCAACCACTGTTTCCAACTCTCCAACCGCTGTTTCCAACTCTCCAACCACTGTTCCCAACTCTCCAACCACGGTTCCCAACTCTCCAACCACTGTTTCCAACTCTCCAACCGCTGTTTCCAACTCTCCAACCGCTGTTTCCAACTCTCCAACCACTGTTTCCAACTCTCCAACCACTGTTTCCAACTGTTACTGTTTCAATCCCATGCAGCCCCTCACTAACACACACACACACACACACACACACACACACACACACACACACACACACACACACACACACACACACACACACACACACACACACACACACACACACACACACACACACACACACCTCTGTTCTGTAGCATCCTCAGTTTGTCTTCCGTGAACTCATCCCCAGTCCGTCTACAGTTAGGAGACCATGCAACAGAACACATGTACGTCTGTACAGACTCTTCCACTCTTGCAATCCAGCTGTTACTGATGAGAGTCAAACGCAGGGAGAATTGGTCTATTCTGCTCAGATCTAGTGTACTAGAATGGGAGAATAATGACTGCACATAGGAATGGAGAGAGAGCAAGAGAGAGAGAGAGAGAGAGAGTGAGACAGAGAGAGAGAGAGACAGAGAGAGAGAGAGAGGGAGAGAGACAGAGAGACAGAGAGAGAGAAAGAGGGAGAGAGCGACAGAGAGAGAGAGAGAGAGAGAGAGGGAGAGAGACAGACAGACAGAGAGAGAGAAAGAGGGAGAGAGAGAGAGAGACAGAGAGAGACAGAGAGAGAGAGAGAGGGAGAGAGGGAGAGAGAGAAAGGGAGAGAGAGAGAGAAAAGGAGAGAGAGGAGGGAGAGGAGAGAGAGAGAGAGAGAGAGAGAGAGAGAGAGAGAAAAGGAGGGAGAGGAGGGAGAGGAGAGAGAGAGAGAGAGAGAGAGAGTGAGACAGAGAGAGAGAGAGACAGAGAGCGAGACAGAGAGTGAGACAGAGAGAGCGAGAGACATACACTTTAATTGAATGGCATCTACCAGCTGTGGTCCCGGAGGCCTAGTAAAGTGGTTCGAGCAGCAGTCACTGGGTACTAACGGGTACATCTGTGGTTGTCTGGGGTTGACCGCAGGCGGAACACACTCCAGACTGTGTTAAAGACTGTTTCCAAGTGCTCCTCCTGAGGGAGTCTGGGACTGACTGTAGTCACCACCACCTCAAACAGAGAGTCAATTCTGGACCCCTTGACCCCTGAACTTGGGCTGGTTTCCATCCTGTCCTGTCCTATCCTGGATCGATCCTGTTCTGTTCTGTTCTGTTCTATTCTGTTCTGTCCTGTTCTATCCTGTTCTATCCTGTTCTATTCTGTTCTATTCTGTTCCGTCCTGGTTCTATCCTGTTCTATTCTGTTCCGTCCTGGTTCTATCCTGTTCTATTCTGTTTTATCCTGTTCTATCCTGTTCTATCCTGTTCTATTCTGTTCTATCCTGTTCTATCCCGTTCTTTCCTGTTCTATCCTATTACAGGCTGGTCTGACTCTGAACCACCCTGGTCTGTCCTCTCTAGACTCTGAACCACCCTGGTCTGTCCTCTCTAGATTCTGAACCACCCTTGTCTAAACTGTCCTGTCCTGTCCCCTCCAGAGATAAAACCTCTCCAGAGTTTGAATCACCCTGGTTTAAACTGTCCTGACCCCTCCATAGTTAAAGCTTCTCTAGACTCTGAACCACCCTGGTCTAAAATGTCCTCTCCAGACTGAACCACCCTGGTCTAAAATGTCCTCTCCAGACTGAACCACCCTGGTCTAAAATGTCCTCTCCAGACTGAACCACACTGGTCTAAACTGTCCTCTCCAGACTCTGAACCACACTGGTCGAAACTGTCCTCTCCAGACCCCCAAACCACACTAGTCTAAACTGTCCTCTCCAGACTCTGAACCACCCTGGTCTAAACTGTCCTGTCCAGACTCTGAACCACCCTGGTCTAGACTGTCCTTTCCAGACTCTGAACCACCCTGGTCTAAACTGTCCTCTCCAGACTCTGAACCACCCTGGTCTAAACTGTCCTCTCCAGACTCTGAACCACCCTGGTCTAAACTGTCCTCTCCAGACTCTGAGATACACTGGTCTAAACGGTCCTCTCCAGACTCTGAACCACACTGGTCGAAACTGTCCTCTCCAGACTCTGAACCACCCTGGTCTAAACTGTCCTCTCCAGACCCCCGAACCACACTAGTTGAAACTGTCCTCTCCAGACTCTGAACCACCCTGGTCGAAACTGTCCTCTCCAGACTCTGAACCACCCTGGTCTAAACTGTCCTCTCCAGACCCCCGAACCACACTAGTTGAAACTGTCCTCTCCAGACTGAACCACTCTGGTCTAAACTGTCCTCTCCAGACTCTTAACCGGACTGGTCGAAACTGTCCTCTCCAGACTCTGAACCACCCTGGTCGAAACTGTCCTCTCCAGACTCTGAACCACCCTGGTCTAAACTGTCCTCTCCAGACCCCCGAACCACACTAGTTGAAACTGTCCTCTCCAGACTGAACCACTCTGGTCTAAACTGTCCTCTCCAGACTCTTAACCGGACTGGTCGAAACTGTCCTCTCCAGACTGAACCACCCTGGTCTAAACTGTCCTTTCCAGACTCTGAACCACCCTGGTCTAAACTGTCCTCTCCAGACTCTGAACCACCCTGGTGTAAACTGTCCTCTCCAGACTCTGAACCACCCTGGTCTAAACTGTCCTGTCCAGACTCTGAACCACCCTGGTCTAGACTGTCCTTTCCAGACTCTGAACCACCCTGGTCTAAACTGTCCTCTCCAGACTCTGAACCACCCTGGTGTAAACTGTCCTCTCCAGACTCTGAACCACCCTGGTGTAAACTGTCCTCTCCAGACTCTGAACCACACTGGTCGAAACTGTCCTCTCCAGACTCTGAACCACCCTGGTCTAAACTGTCCTCTCCAGACTCTGAACCACCCTGGTGTAAACTGTCCTCTCCAGACTCTGAACCACCCTGGTGTAAACTGTCCTCTCCAGACCCCCGAACCACACTAGTTGAAACTGTCCTCTCCAGACTCTGAACCACCCTGGTCTAAACTGTCCTCTCCAGACCCCCGAACCACACTAGTTGAAACTGTCCTCTCCAGACTGAACCACTCTGGTCTAAACTGTCCTCTCCAGACTCTTAACCGCACTGGTCGAAACTGTCCTCTCCAGACTCTGAACCACCCTGGTCTAAACTGTCCTCTCCAGACTCTGAACCACCCTGGTCTAAACTGTCCTCTCCAGACTGAACCACACTGGTCGAAACTGTCCTCTCCAGACTCTGAACCACCCTGGTCTAAACTGTCCTTTCCAGACTCTGAACCACCCTGGTTTAAACTGTCCTCTCCAGACTCTGTACCACCCTGGTCTAAACTGTCCTGTCCAGACTCTGAATCACCCTGGTCTAAACTGTCCTGTCCAGACTCTGAACCACCCTGGTCTAAACTGTCCTGTTCTGACTCTGAGAGCCCTGCTGCTGTGACCGGAACAGAGCATGTTCTCTCATTACAGAGCCGAGCTAGATCACTGACTGCTATGCCGAGCTACCCTGTCTTCTAAGAGATCACCACACTGACAATAGACTGGCATAGAATAAGAACTACCATGCCAGGCTTCCCACTACCCTCCACTCTCTCTGCTAGAGCACGGTTCCAGCGGACGAGGCTGGCCAGAGGGTTAGGGTTAGGGTTGCTACCCTCCACTCTCTCTGCTAGAGCACCACAGCATGGTTCCAGCAGACGAGGCTGGCCAGAGGGTTAGGGTTACGGTTACTACCCTCCACTCTCTCTGCTAGAGCACCACAGCATGGTTCCAGCATGGTTCCAGCAGACGAGGCTGAGGGTTACTCCACTCTCCCTCCCCACCCTCCACTCTCTCTGCTAGAGCACCACAGCATGGTTCCAGCAGACGAGGCTTGCCAGAGATCTGGCCAGAGATCCTGTAAGTGGACCAGCTGAAATGTGATAGCGGAGGAGGGGATTGTGTCTTTAGTAGAGGACAGGCAGTTGTGGGCTTCCGAGTGGCGCGGCGCTCTACGGCACTGCATCTCCCTGGTTCGATTCCAGGCCGTAGCCTGGCCGTGATTGGGAGTCCCATAGGGCGGCGTACAATTGGCCCAGTGTCATCCGGGATATGTGTGTGTGTAACCAGGCAAGTCAGTTAAGAACAAATTCTTATTTTCAATGACGGCCTAGTGCCTGTTCAGGGGCAGAACGACAGAGTACCTTGTCAGCTCGGGGGTTTGAACTTGCAACCTTCCGGTTACTAGTCCAACGCTCTAACCACTAGGCTACCCTGCCGCCCCTAATATGAGTTGGGGGGGTAGGCCGTCATTGTAAATGAGAATTTCTTCTTAACTGACTTGCCTAGTTAAATAAAATCCTGTGGACTCCAGACAACCAGACCGCCACAGTAACGATAGGCTGGCATCGTTGGGACTTGGTGACAGCCCTATCTGTGAGGTAGCTGTCGACTTCACAGTGTAGAAAGAGGATCAGGAGTGACGCAGGGTCTTTGGGTACATAAATAGCGCTGTATCTGCTGGTATACCTGGTAACCCAGGTATCAGAATCTTTTCTCTCTGGGTTTTTCAACAGAGTTAGAAGAGTACAATCTGTCCATGGTGTTCAGATCACAGTGAACACAGAAAGGACGCAATCTGTCCTACTGGAGTCTGCAATCTGTCCTATTGTCATTTAATCGTTGTCACCAACTGTGACTACTCTGACAACTGTAGTGACAGGCAAATAGACACTGAATGGACTGTTTCTGATGAGGGGGGGCCATATTGGACTGTTCCAACTTACCCTGTAGAGGAGGGGGGGGCATATTGGACTGTTCCAACTTACCCTGTAGGGGGGGGGGGGGGCATATTGGACTGTTCCAACTTACCCTGTGGAGGGGGGTCATATTGGACTGTTCCAACTCACCCTGTAGAGGGGGTCATGATGCAGCCTCCTCGGTCCACTGTCACCCTGCAGCCACACCCCCGCTCTGGGGTGTCATGGTTCATTCCAAAGTTGTGCCCGAGTTCGTGGGCCAGAGTAACCGCTGCTCCCAGGGGGTTGTCCGAATGATCCTGAAAAACAAGAACAATCAACCAACCAACCAATCAACAACCAACCAATCAATCAACAACCAACCAATCAATCAATCAACAACCAACCAACAATCAATTAATCAATCAACAACCAACCAATCAATCAATCAACCAACCAACAATCAATCAATCAACCAATCAATCAATCAACAACCAACCAATCAATCAATCAACAACCAACTACCCAATGAACCAACCAATCAACCAATCAATCAACCAACCAACAACCAACCAACCAACCAACCAACCAACCAACAAACCAACCAACCAACAACCAACAAACCAACCAACCAACCAACCAATCAACCAGCCAGCCAGCCAGCCAGCCAGCCAGCCAGCCAATCAACCAATCAACCAACCAACCAACCAAACAATCACCAAACAATCAACCAATCAACCAATCAACCAACCAACCAACCAACCAATCACCAACCAACCAAGCAACCAAACAATCACCAAGCAATCAACCAATCAACCAACCAACCAACCAAACAATCACCAAACAATCAACCAATCAACCAATCAACCAACCAACCAACCAAACAATCACCAACCAACCAACCAACCAAACAATCACCAAACAATCAACCAATCAACCAATCAACCAACCAACCAACCAACCAATCACCAACCAACCAAGCAACCAAACAATCACCAAGCAATCAACCAATCAACCAACCAACCAACCAAACAATCACCAAACAATCAACCAATCAACCAATCAACCAACCAACCAACCAAACAATCACCAACCAACCAACCAACCAACCAAACAATCACCAAACAATCAACCAATCAACCAATCAACCAACCAACCAACCAAACAATCACCAACCAACCAAGCAACCAAACAATCACCAACCAATCAACCAATCAACCAACCAACCAACCAAACAATCACCAAACAATCAACCAATCAACCAACCAACCAACCAAACAATCACCAACCAACCAAGTAATCAACAACCAAACAAAATCTCCATTCCAGCACAAACAGGGATATGATAAAGAGTGTGTTTTTTAGGCCTAAATGTAACGTAAAAATATATATAATTCAATTTAATTCAAATTAATCTCAAAATAGGCTTGCGTAATCAAATTCTGTCGAGCGAAAATTTACTGAGGCAAATGTATGTTTTTACCTTAATTGTTTTCGTATTATAATTTGAGATTGGCACATATAAAAGGGCAGAAAATCTTTCAAGCAAGACTTAATTACTTTAAGAGGTAATGAACAATCTAGTTGGGTGTAGCAGATGCTTTTCCAGGTTATTTATCCTCCTCCACTCTGTGGTCCACAACAGAACACAGGGGATAGAAAGAAACAGCAGACTGGACGCTGCCACATGCTGCTGTCGCAGGGCACTAGCTCTGCAACACACTAGGATCCAGCTGTAATACAGAACCAATAGGATTCCAGCTGTAATTCAGAGCCAATAGGATTCCAGCTGTAATACAGAACCAATAGGATTCCAGCTGTAATTCAGAGCCAATAGGATTCCAGCTGTAATTCAGAACCAATAGGATTCCAGCTGTAATACAGAGCCAATAGGATTCCAGCTGTAATTCAGAGCCAATAGGATTCCAGCTGTAATACAGAGCCAATAGGATTCCAGCTGTAATTCAGAGTCAATAGGATTCCAGCTGTAATATAGAGCCAATAGGATTCCAGCTGTAATATAGAGCCAATAGGATTCCAGCTGTAATTCAGAACCAATAGGATTCCAGCTGTAATTCAGAGCCAATAGGATTCCAGCTGTAATATAGAGCCAATAGGATTCCAACTGTAATTCAGAACCAATAGGATTCCAGCTGTAATTCAGAGCAAATAGGATTCCAGCTGTAATATAGAGCCAATAGGATTCCAGCTGTAATATGGAGCCAATAGGATTCCAGCTGTAATTCAGAGCCAATAGGATTCCAGCTGTAATTCAGAGCCAATAGGATTCCAGCTGTAATATGGAGCCAATAGGATTCCAGCTGTAATACAGAACCAATAGGATTCCAGCTGTAATACAGAACCAATAGGATTCCAGCTGTAATTCAGAGCCAATAGGATTCCATCTGTAATATGGAGCCAATAGGATTCCAGCTGTAATTCAGAGCCAAAAATTCTGGAAAATCACATTGTAGGATTTTTAATGAATTTATTTGCAAATTATGGTGGAAAATAAGTATTTGGTCACCTACAAACAAGCAAGATTTCTGGCTCTCACAGACCTGTAACTTCTTCTTTAAGAGGCTCCTCTGTCCTCCACTCATTACCTGTATTAATGGCACCTGTTTGAACTTGTTATCAGTATAAAAGACACCTGTCCACAACCTCAAACAGTCACACTCCAAACTTCACTATGGTCAAGACCAAAGAGCTGTCAAAGGACACCAGAAACAAAATTGTAGACCTGCACCAGGCTGGGAAGAATGCATCTGCAATAGGTAAGCAGCTTGGTTTGAAGAAATCAACTGTGGGAGCAATTGTTAGGAAATGGAAGACATACAAGACCACTGATAATCTCCCTTGATCTGGGGCTCCACGCAAGATCTCACCCCGTGGGGTCAAAATGATCACAAGAACGGTGAGCAAAAATCCCAGAACCACAAGGGGGGACCTAGTGAATGACTTGCAGAGAGCTGGGACCAAAGTAACAAAGCCTACCATCAGTAACACACTATGCTGCCAGGGACTCAAATCCTGCAGTGCCAGACGTGTCCCCCTGCTTAAGCCAGTACATGTCCAGGCCCGTCTGAAGTTTGCTAAAGAGCATTTGGATGATCCAGAAGAAGATTGGGAGAATGTCATATGGTCAGATGAAACCAAAATATAACTTTTTGGTAAAAACTCAAGTCGTCGTGTTTGGAGGACAAAGAATGCTGAGTTGCATCCAAAGAACACCATACCTACTGTGAAGCATGAGGGTGGAAACATCATGCTTTGGGGCTGTTTTTCTGCAAAGGGACTAGGACGACTGATCCGTGTAAAGGAAAGAATGAATGGGGCCACGTATCGTGAGACTTTGAGTGTAAACCTCCTTCCATCAGCAAGGGCATTGAAGATGAAACGTGGCTGGGTCTTTCAGCATGACAATGATCCCAAACACACCGCCCGGGCAACGAAGGAGTGGCTTCGTAAGAAGCATTTCAAGGTCCTGGAGTGGCTTCGTAAGAAGCATTTCAAGGTCCTGGAGTGGCCTAGCCAGTCTCCAGATCTCAACCCCATAGAAAATCTTTGGAGGGAGTTGAAAGTCCGTGTTGCCCAGCAACAGCCCCAAAACATCACTGCTCTATAGGAGATCTGCATGGAGGAATGGGCCAAAATACCAGCAACAGTGTGTGAAAACCTTGTGAAGACTTACAGAAAACGTTTGACCTCTGTCATTGCCAACAAAGGGTATATAACAAAGTATTGAGATGAACTTTTGTTATCGACCAAATACTTATTTTCCACCATAATTTGCAAATGAATTCTTAAAAATCCTACAATGTGATTTGCTGGATTTTTTTTCTAATTTTGTCTCATGGTTGAAGTGTACCTATGATGAAAATTACAGGCCTCTCTCATCTTTTTAAGTGGGAGAACTTGCACAATTGGTGGCTGACTAAATACTTTTTTGCCCCACTGTATTTAGCCTCCACATTGACTCTGTACCGGTACCCCCTGTATATAGCCTCCACATTGACTCTGTACCGTAATACCCTGTATATAGCCTCCACATTGACTCTGTACCGTAATACCCTGTATATAGCCTCCACATTGACGCTGTACCGTAATACCCTGTATATAGCCTCCACATTGACTCTGTACCGTAATACCCTGTATATAGCCTCCACATTGACGCTGTACCGTAATACCCTGTATATAGCCTCCACATTGACTCTGTACCGTAATACCCTGTATATAGCCTCCACATTGACTCTGTACCGTAATACCCTGTATATAGCCTCCACATTGACGCTGTACCGTAATACCCTGTATATAGCCTCCACATTGACTCTGTACCGTAATACCCTGTATATAGCCTCCACATTGACTCTGTACCGTAATACCCTGTATATAGCCTCCACATTGACTCTGTACCGTAATACCCTGTATATAGCCTCCACATTGACTCTGTACCGTAATACCCTGTATATAGCCTCCACATTGACTCTGTACCGTAATACCCTGTATATAGCCTCCACATTGACTCTGTACCGTAATACCCTGTATATAGCCTCCACATTGACTCTGTACCGTAATACCCTGTATATAGCCTCCACATTGACTCTGTACCGCTACCCCCTGTATATAGCCTCCACATTGACTCTGTACCGGTACCCCCCTGTATATAGCCTCCACATTGACTCTGTACCGGTACCCCCTGTATATAGCCTCCACATTGACTCTGTACCGGTATCCCCTGTATATAGCCTCCACATTGACTCTGTACCGGTACTCCCTGTATATAGCCTCCACATTGACTCTGTACCGTAATACCCTGTATATAGCCTCCACATTGACTCTGTACCGTAATACCCTGTATATAGCCTCCACATTGACTCTGTACCGTAATACCCTGTATATAACCTCCACATTGACTCTGTACCGTAATACCCTGTATATAGCCTACACATTGACTCTGTACCGTAATACCCTGTATATAGCCTCCACATTGACTCTGTACCGTAATACCCTGTATATAGCCTCCACATTGACTCTGTACCGTAATACCCTGTATATAGCCTCCACATTGACTCTGTACCGTAATACCCTGTATATAGCCTCCACATTGACTCTGTAACGTAATACCCTGTATATAGCCTCCACATTGACTCTGTACCGGTACCCCCTGTATATAGCCTCCACATTGACTCTGTACTGTAATACCCTGTATATAGCCTCCACATTGACTCTGTACCGTAATACCCTGTATATAGCCTTCACATTGACTCTGTACCGGTACCCCCTGTATATAGTCTCCACATTGACTCTGTACCAGTACCCCCTGTATATAGCCTCCACATTGACTCTGTACCGGTACCCCCTGTATATAGCCTCCACATTGACTCTGTACCGGTACCCCCTGTATATAGCCTCCACATTGACTCTGTACCGGTATCCCCTGTATATAGCCTCCACATTGACTCTGTACCGGTACCCCCTGTATATAGCCTCCACATTGACTCTGTACCGGTACCCCCTGTATATAGCCTCTACATTGACTCTGTACTGGTACCTCCTGTATATAGCCTCCACATTGACTCTGTACCGGTACCCCCTGTATATAGCCTCTACATTGACTCTGTACCGTAATACCCTGTATATAGCCTCTACATTGACTCTGTACCGGTACCCCCTGTATATAGCCTCCACATTGACTCTGTACCGGTACCCCCTGTATATAGCCTCATTGTTGTTATTTTATTGTTACTTTTTAATTATTTCACTTTAGTTTATTTAGTAAATATTTTCTTCACCCTTATTTTTCTTCAACCTGTATCGTTGGTTAAAGGCCTTGACAGCGTTTCACGGTCAGTGACAAATAGCATTGGATTTGACGTTGCAACGTTTGTTGTGCCTCGTTAAAACACGAAAAGGTCTCGACTCGCGTGATCAATACTTCTCCTGATTTATTAGGACAAGACGGTGTGTCTATGACATAACCACTGGAGTTGACGTGGCCTGCGTTGAACAGGCTCATTAAAGTGTGTTATCCTGATGTAAGAGGGAGCCAAGAACCCAACAACGAGGGAGGTAGAGAAGAAGAGGGGGAGGGAGAGAGGGAGCCAAGAACCCAACAACGAGGGAGGTGAAGAAGAAGAGGGGGAGGGAGAGTGGGAGCCAAGAACCCAACAACGAGTGAGGTGGAGAAGAAGAGAGGGAGGGAGGGAGGGAGCCAAGAATCCAACAACGAGGGAGGTGGAGAAGAAGAGAGAGGAGAGGAGAGGAGAGGAGAGGAGAGGAGAGGAGAGGAGAGGAGAGGAGAGGAGGGAGGGAGTTTCAGCAGGGTTTCCTACATAGTTAACCTGTTAGATCTCTAGGGGCGCTATTTCATTTTTGGATAAAAAACGTTCCCATTTTAAGCGCGATATTTAGTCACGAAAAGATGCTCGACTATGCATATTCTTGACAGTTTTGGAAAGAAAACACTCTGAAGTTTCAGAATCTGCAAAGATTTTGTCTGTAAGTGCCCCAGAACTCATTCTACAGGCGAAACCAAGATGATGCATCAACCAGGAATTAGCAGAATTTCTGAAGCTCTGTTTTCCATTGTCTCCTTATATGGCTGTGATTGCGCAAGGAATGAGCCTACACTTTCTGTCGTTCGCCCAAGGTCTTAGCAGCATTGTGACGTATTTGTAGGCATATCATTGGAAGATTGACCATAAGAGACTACATTTTCCAAGTGTCCGCCTGGTGTCCTGCGTGGAATTCGGTGCGCAATTGCCAGCTGCTAGTACTTTTCCATTTGATATAGGGGAGAAACCATGTGTCCAAGAACGATGTATCAATGAAGAGATATGTGAAAAACACCTTGATGATTGATTCTAAACAACGTTTGCCGTGTTTTCAGTCAATATTATGGAGTTAATTTGGAAAAAAGTTCGTGTTTTGAGGACTGAATTTTCGGATTTTTTTTGGTAGCCAAATGTGATGTATAAAACGGAGCTATTTCTAATACACAAAGAATATTTTTGGAAAAACTGAGCATCTGCTATCTAACTGAGAGTATCCTCATTGAAAACATCAGAAGTTCTTCAAAGGTAAATTATTTTATTTGAAGGCTTTTATGTTTTTGTTAATGTTGCGTGCTGGATGCTAACGCTAATGCTAACGCTAAATGCTAACGCTAAATGCCAACGCTAGCTAGCTACTTTTACACAAATTATTGTTTTCCTATGGTTGAGAAGCATATTTTGAAAATCTGAGATGACAGTGTTGTTTACAAAAGGCTAAGCTTGAGAGATGGCATATTTATTTCATTTCATTTGCGATTTTCATGAATAGTTAACGTTGTGTTATGCTAATGAGCTTGCTGATAGATTTACACAATCCTGGATACAGGGGTTTTTTCATAGCTAAACGTGACGCAGAAAACGGAGCGATTTGTCCTAAACAAATAATCTTTCAGGAAAAACTGAACATTTGCTATCTGAGAGTCTCCTCATTGAAAACATCTGAAGTTCTTCAAAGGTAAATGATTTTATTTGAATGCTTTTCTGTTTTTTTGTGTAAATGTTGCCAGCTGAATGCTAATGCTAAATGCTACGTTAGCCATCAATACTGTTACACAAATGCTTGTTTTGCAATGGTTGAGAAGCATATTTTGAAAATCTGAGATGACAGTGTTGTTAACAAAAGGCTAAGCTTGAGAGCTAGCATATTTATTTCATTTCATTTGCGATTTTCATGAATAGTTAACGTTGCGTTATGGTAATGAGCTTGAGTCTGTATTCACGATCCCGGATCCGGGATGGGGAGATCAGAAAGGTTAAACTATCTGTGTCAAAGAGCACAGAACAGTCAAGTGGATCTGGTCATTCACATAAAGGGTTCAATACCCTCAGACACTGTCTTTCTTGACACACAAGCACACACACACACACACACACACACACACACACACAAGCACACAAACACACACACACACGCACACACACACACACGCACACACACACACACACACACACACACACACACACACACACACACACACACACACACACACCCATATACATACACACACTTTGTAAAACAGCTGAGTCAGTCAGTCAGAAAAGGAACCGAGCCTCTCACCATGACGATGCCCCCAGACTGCTCTGCTGTACACATGCTCATGATGGGTGCCATGCCGATGGTGGTACCCTGGAAGAACACCCCACTGTGGAGACAAACAACACCAGTAGAACACCAGTAGACCACCCCGCTGTGGAGACAAACAACACCAGTAGAACACCCTGCTGTGGAGACAAACAACACCAGTAGAACACCAGTAGAACACCCCACTGTGGAGACAAACAACACCAGTAGAACACCCCGCTGTGGAGACAAACAACACCAGTAGAACACCCCGCTGTGGAGACAAACAACACCAGTAGAACACCCTGCTGTGGAGACAAACAACACCAGTAGACCACCCCGCTGTGGAGACAAACAACACCAGTAGAACACCCCGCTGTGGAGACAAACAACACCAGTAGAACACCCCGCTGTGGAGACAAACAACACCAGTAGAACACCCTGCTGTGGAGACAAACAACACCAGTAGAACACCAGTAGAACACCCCACTGTGGAGACAAACAACACCAGTAGAACACCAGTAGACCACCCTGCTGTGGAGACAAACAACACCAGTAAAACACCCTGCTGTGGAGACAAACAACACCAGTAGAACACCAGTAGAACACCCCACTGTGAAGACAAACAACAACAGTAGAACACCAGTAGAACACCCCACTGTGGAGACAACCAACACCAGTAGAACACCAGTAGACCACCCTGCTGTGGAGACCAACAACACCAGTAGAACACCCCACTGTGAAGACAAACAACACCAGTAGAACACCCCGCTGTGGAGACAAACAACACCAGTAGAACACCCTGCTGTGGAGACAAATAACACCAGTAGAACACCAGTAGAACACCCCACTGTGGAGACAAACAACACCAGTAGAACACCCCGCTGTGGAGACAAACAACAACAGTAGAACACCAGTAGAACACCCCACTGTGGAGACAAACAACACCAGTAGAACACCCTGCTGTGGAGACAAACAACACCAGTAGAACACCCTGCTGTGGAGACAAACAACACCAGTAGAACACCCTGCTGTGGAGACAAACACCAGTAGAACACCAGTAGAACACCCTGCTCTGGAGGCAAACAACACCAGTAGAACACCCTGCTGTGGAGACAAACAACACCAGTAGAACACCTTGCTGTGGAGACAAACAGTAGAACAACACCAGTAGAACACCCCGCTGTGGAGACAAACAGTAGAACAACACTAGAAGACCAGTAGAACAACACTAGAATAAAACTAGAACAACACTAGAACAACACTAGAACAACAGTAGAACAACACTAGAACAACACTAGAACACCACTAGAACACCACTAGAACAACACTAGAAGACCAGTAGAATAGCACTAGAACACCACTAGAACACCAATTGAACATCATTAGAACACCAATAGATCATCAATAGAACAACATTAGAACAACACTAGAACAGAAGTAGAACAACAGTAGAACACCAGTAGAACAACACTAGAACACCAGTGGAACAGCACTAGAACAACACTAGAACACCACTAGAACACCAGCAGAACAACACTAGAACAACACTAGAACACCACTGGAACAACAGTAGAACACCAGTAGAACTACAGTAGAACAACACTAGAACACCAGTAGAACAACACTAGAACACCAGAAGAACAACACTAGAACAACCCTAGAATACCAGTAGGACAACAGTAGAAAACCACTAGAACAACACTAGAACACCAGTGGAACAGCACTAGAACAACACTAGAACACCACTAGAACACCAGTGGAACAACACTAGAACAACACTAGAACAACAGTAGAACAACACTGGAACACCAGTAGAACACCGGTAGAACTACAGTAGAACAACAGTAGAACAGCACTAGAACACCAGTAGAACAACGCTAGAACAACACTAGAACACCACTAGAACACCAGTAGAACAACACTAGAACGCCAGTAGAACAACACTAGAATGCCAGTAGAACACCAGTAGAACAACACTAGAACAACACTAGAACAACACTTGAACACCAATAGAACACCACTAGAACACCAGTAGAACAGCACTGGAACAACACTAGAACAACAGTAGAACAACAGTAGAACAACAGTAGAACACCAGTAGAACACCACAGAACACCACTAGAACAACACTAGAACAACACTAGATCAACACTAGAACAACACTAGAACACCAGTAGAACAACACTAGAACACCAGTAGAACAAAACTAGAACAACACTAGAACACTAGCAGAACAGAACTAGAACAACACTAGAACACCAGTAGAACACCAGTAGAGCAAAACTAGAACAACACTAGAACACTAGCAGAACAGAACTAGAACAACACTAGAACACCAGTAGAACACCAGTAGAACAGCACTAGAACAACACTAGAACCCCACTAGAACACCAGTAGAACAGCACTAGAACAACACTAGAACACCACTAGAACACCAGTAGAACACTAGAACAACAGTAGAACACCAGTAGAACACCAATAGAACAACACTAGAACAACACGAGTACACCAGTAGAACACCAGTAGAACAACACTAAAACACCAGTAGAACACTAGAACAACTGTAGAACACCAGTAGAACACCATTAGAACAACACTAGAACAACACGAGAACACCAGCAGAACACCAGTAAAACAACACTAGAACACCAGTAGAACAGAACTAGAACAACACTAGAACACCAGTAGAACAACACTAGAACACCAGTAGAACAGAACTAAAACAACAGTAGAAAACCAGTAGAACACTAGAACAACTGTAGAACACCAGTAGAACACCATTAGAACAACACTAGAACAACACGAGAACACCAGCAGAACACCAGTAGAACCACACTAGAACACCAGTAGAACAGAACTAGAACAACACTAGAACACCAGTAGAACAGAACTAGAACAACAGTAGAACACCAGTAGAACAAAACTTGAACACCAATAGAACACCACTAGAACGCCAGTAGAACAGCACTGGAACAACACTAGAACAACAGTAGAACACCAGTAGAACATAACTAGAACAACACTAGAACACCAGTAGAACAGAACTAGAACAACACTAGAACACCACTATACTACTATTACACTACCATTAGACTACTATACTACTATTACACTACTACTATACTACTACACTACTACTACACTACTACACTACTACTATACCACTACTATGAGACTACTATACTACTACTATACTACTATTACACTACTGCTGTAGTGTAATAGTAGTATAGTAGTAGTATAGTAGTCTCATAGTAGTGGTATAGTAGTAGTGTAGTAGTAGTGTAGTAGTATAGTAGTAGTGTAATAGTAGTATAGTAGTCTAATGGTAGTGTAATAGTAGTATAGTAGTCTAATGGTAGTATAATGGTAGTAGTATAGTAGTAGTGTAGTGGCAGTGTAATAGTAGTATAGTAGTAGTATAGTAGTCTCATAGTAGTGGTATAGTAGTAGTGTAGTAGTAGTGTAGTAGTATAGTAGTAGTATAGTAGTAGTATAGTAGCAGTGTAGCAGTACAGTAGTAGTACAGCAGTAGTACAGATGTATTAGTATAGTAGTAGTATAGTAGTATAATGGTAGCATAATAGTAGTAGTATAGTAGTAGTGTAGTGGTATAATAGTAGTAGTATAGTAGTAGTACAGATGTATTGGTATATTAGTAGTGTAGTAGTAGTATAGGAATATAATAGTAGTGGTATTGTAGTAGTATATTTGTATAATAGTTTTAGTATAGCAGTAGTACAGATGTATTAGTATAGTAGTAGTTACCTGACTAGCTGTGCATTATCGTGGGGCCTGTTGGGCAGCAGTTTGAGTTTCCTCCAGTCCAGGAACTCATGCAGGGTGGTGAAGGGGTCCTGGCTGATTGGACACCTGTCCTGGTCGCTCCACACCTCCAACCCCACCAGAGCTACACGGATGTTCAGGGCACGGTAGAACTGAGGGGGTGGGAGAGGGGGAGGGAGAGAGGGGGGTGGATGGGGGAGGGAGAGAGTGGATGAGGGAAAGAGAGGGGGAGGGAGGGATGGGGTGGATGGGGGAGGGATGGATGATGGAGGGAGGGAGGGGATGAGGGAAAGAGAGGGGGAGTGAGGGAGAGGGGGAGTGAGGGAAGAGGGAGGGAGAGAGAGAGAGAGAGAGAGAGAAGAGAGGAGTGAAAGAGAGAGGGAGAGAGAGAGGGAGAGAGAGAGAGACAGAGGGGGAGTGAGGGATGGGGGAGGGAGAGAGAGAGACAGAGAGGGAAATCAAGAAGGAGAGAGGAAGAGATGTCCTAGTGCTATGAAAGACTGGAATGTACCTCAGCAAACCTTCTAAATTCCTCATTTAAAAACCTTCAAACCGTAACAAGCTTTTAATAAGATCTGTCTTTGACTTTACAACAGTGATGATAAACGCTTGATCGTATTCCAACCCTCATCTATATCATATTACGTTCCATATTGATGTCAACTCCACACCAGCTCTCAGTGGACTTCTGGAATCAATCATCCGTTCATAATTCAATCGTCCCGTACTCTCAGGTCGGTTCATTCACAACAGGCTGAGAGAGACCCATTTGATGGAATCATGTTTCATCTGGCCTCAGCTCATATCTGACTGGGCCTGCATCCCAAACGACTCCCTCGTCCCTATGGGTCCTGGTCAAATGACTCCCATTCATCCCTATGGGTCCTGGTCAAATGACTCCCATTCATCCCTATGGGTCCTGGTCAAACGACTCCCTCATCCCCTATGGGTCCTGGTCAAATGGCTCCCTCATCCCCTATGGGTCCTGGTCAAATGACTCCCTCATCCCTATGGGTCCTGGTCAAACGACTCCCTCATCCCTATGGGTCTTGGTCAAACGACTCCCTCATCCCTATGGGTCCTGGTCAAACGACTCCCTCATCCCTATGGGTCCTGGTCAAACGACTCCCTCATCCCTATGGGTCCTGGTCAAATGACTCCCTCATCCCTATGGGTCCTGGTCAAACGACTCCCTCATCCCTATGGGTCCTGGTCAAATGACTCCCTCTTCCCCTATGGGTCTTGGTCATAAGTAGTGCACAGGGTATAATTTGGGACGCAGGATGGATATTGATTTGGTCGTTACCTTGTCCACGTAATTGGCGATCTCAGCCAGCCTCTGTTTGACCTTCTCCACATCCTTCCCTTGTTTCTGGAACTGAGGAGGAGGGAGGAGGTGAGGGGCAGGAGGAGATGAGGGGGGAGGGGCAGAAGGAGGGGGGAGGAGGAAGTAGTAGGAGGAGGAGGAAGTAGGAGGA